>NC_064874.1:20599591-20609591 GCF_943734745.1 Anopheles darlingi | reverse complement strand
GACCATTTCAAATTAGCTCAGAAGCTTCACAAACTCGTTGCCTAGATGGCGCTGGTATCGTTAAAACATCTGCTCGAGATGTTTGTTTGATTTGGCCGTTTTTCGCTCGATATCTTCATATTTTTCTCGAAAAACTCCCCAAAAATCTAAAAAAAAGGCCCAGGAACAACGAAAAAGGATTTTCAACCATTTCATTAAACTTTGGCCATACCAGAGGGATCGCGCATCCTGGATACGGAGTACGGCAAGGCCCGTTCTGGCTTTCAAGGGCAGATTTTAGTATAAAAAGAGCCCCAAAGTCAGACGGAGATCGACTAGCGTATTTTCGAAGTCCTTTGATTAGTAATCTTAATTAATAACATAAAATATCAATCGAAAAATCACCCGCATTTCTTAATACGCCACTGACCAATGTCATATAAAATGCTGCCATCGCAAATCGTACGGGACTGCTTTCAGCAACTCGGCAGCAACCATTCGACAGGATATACCCCCAAAAACAACGACACCGAGTGGACAAAATTCCATCTATTGTTCGAGGGGAGCGTCATTTGAATAAAATAGTTCGCCATAGAAAGTGTTCCGGTGATTGCTTCACCTACAACGTACAACACGATGTCGACGTGATCTAGCCGCGTCGTTCACCGCCATGCTGGCTGCTTCCGCTTTCATGTTATTATTACATTAATATGCAATCGATGGCGCCACCAAATATGACACGGATATTATGTATGTTCGCATGCCGATGGGCGTTCACTTCCGGGTGCTACTGAAAACGAAATCGATTTTTGTCACGTTTCCCCAGCCCGAAACCGATCGATTTCTCACGTTCGAAGCAAGTGAAATTCCACCGACAGGTGTCTCATTTAGGATAATTACTCCATTTTCAAATGAACTACCGGTGTGGTTTCATCTCAGTTTTTAGTTACATTCGGAACGTGCCGCAACGATATTGATTCTAAATTGTCCTGAGACTAATGCTAATCAACTAACGCCTCTACCAATTTTATCATTCATCACGTGCTCGTACCATCAAACAGGTGCAAAGGAATGAGTTTAAAACACATAATATTCCCGGGCAGAGATTCTCGTCCAACGGATCATCGAAGTCTCGATGGAAAGACGGCAGCAGCAAAACAGACGCTTCGACATTCTTTCGCGTGTCAACCATTCCGACAAAGACAATAATTTATTCGAATTAAATAGGTTCCACAGGGAAGTCACACAAAGTTTGGAGAGACGGGGGAAAAGGTATTTTTGGAAATCTCTCACACTACACGACACACACACACACACATACAGATCCGTGTGTGTGTGTGTCTGAAAAATGCTAGCATTTGGCAACTGGCACTGGCCCGATCTATCCTACGATCTACTTTTTCTTCTTCTGGTAACCATTGTGCGTGATGTCGACGTCATAGCTCGACGGTCCCGTGTACCGGCCATGGTTTGAGGCGACATCATAAGGCTGCCCATTGAACGCTCCGCTCCCATCCTGCTGATGATGCAGCGTATCTGCAAGAAGACCTTTAGACCATTAGCTTTAGTAGCAGGACGAGGAGCGAGAAGTCAACTCAATGCTCCATCTTCTCCTTACCTTGATCAATGTCCAGCAGCGATTGGTGATGGTACTGTTGCTGCTGCTGATCATGATGCGACGGTGGTGCCGGTGTGCTGCTGACGTAGATCTGACCTTGCGAGGTCGCGTACGATGGCAGATAGGCGTTGGAAGGTGGTGCTGGGGTCGGTGCCGGTTGTTGCACCACTACCGGACGCCACGGTTGCTGCGGTGCTGCCGTTACCGTCGTTCCCGTGCTCAGTGTCGTGGCGTAGGTCGGTGTAACGCCACTGGCGCTTCCCGTTACGCCAACGGGCACACCAACGAACTGAGGCTGTCCGCTTGGCACTGCCACGGCCGGATTGTAGTTGACCGGTATTAGGCCACTTCCGGGGACGACCGTCGAGAATGGTGTGTAGATCGGTTTCTGGAATCCGACGACCGGAATCTTGGCTGGTTCCTGGGCCGGCACTGGCACTGGAACCGCCACCGGAATGATCGGTTTCTGAGGGAACGTCGCGAAGAATTGGGTCTGCTGAGTGTTACTAGCGGCACCGGCACTGGCACTGCCGGTTGCCAGAGGGTAGAACGGTTGAGGATAAACCGCCGGAGTGGGCACGGGAGCCGGGGCCGGATAGACCGGTGATGGTGCGATCGGTGCTAATCCCGCCGAAGCAAAGCCACCAGCTCCGAGTGGTTTCGCGATCGGCGATAATCCAAAGCCAAGCAGTGGATTCGCTCCGTAGACGGTTGGTGAGAAGCGCGGGAAGTTACGCTGGTAGGAGGCCACACTGGCCGTACCCGGGAACAGAGCATAACCGGGGGGTAAGTAACTGGCCGCACCAGCGAACGAACGATGGAAACCCGGAATCCTGGCGTACGGGCTCGGATGGTGGAAGGCTTTGTGGAAGTGTGCACCACCGACTGTAGCAGCACCGTGATGGAGGGGCAACACACCAGCACCAGCCGCCACTGGTAGTGCCCCATACCCGTGCAGCCCGTGATAGATACCACGCTTTTTCTTCTTCTGATGATGTTGCTGCAGGCCGGCGGCTTGGTCGAGCAGCAGCACAACCACCAACAGCACCACGACCGAACACTTGACCACTTGACGACCGTTCATGGTGGAACTTCAAGGAACTTGCAGTTTCGTTCTACGCCCGGGGGCACTTAACACACAGATACACACGCACGCACAAACAGCAACAGGTTACCGGTGCTACCTGTTATCACCGGCAGCAGATCTTTCTATCGCACTTTCAAAAACTATTCCATAAACCGCGGACACGGGATGACACGGGACCGGTGCCAGGTTGACAATGAGTAGCCCATCAGCCCGGTCAGTCATATTTATAATGCGGAACCAACGGTCGATCTGGTTCCAAAGCATGCGGTTCACAAGCGTTACAAGCGTTACTTCCGCACGCGCAACGGGACCGGGTGTGAAATGAAATGAAAAGTGATCCTCCATCTACGATAATACCTTTCCACCTCCACCATCACCAGCGTACCGGGGCACGTGTGTTGGCCAAGTTGGTTTTGGGACTTGCGTATGCAAAGCAGCAGCTCATCCAGGCCTGGCCAGAGGACCGGGGCGCAGGGACCATTTTCACCAAGCAACGCTCGGAAACGCTACGTGTTTCGTGTGACAATTCTTCTTCTGTGGCCATCGCCGTTCGCCGTTGGCGCATTCCTTGCTTTCGGAGTAAAGCCAGCTTTCGGGAAGCATAATCGATCGTGGCAGCGGTGACGACCGATCGGATTGGAAACAGAAAGTGTGCGTTCAACTGCGCTGCGCATTTGGTCGTCCGCGTATGAATGGTGGTTTGGTGCAGCATGCAGTCAGTTCAGGGTTCGATGATGGGATGGGATGCAGCTGCGATGAGGAGCGATTGCGCGGGAAAGCAAATCCGCGCACCGTTTATGGGATGTTGTAACATTCAGGCACCACCGTCTGGCACCGGCATCATCAGCATCGTCGGTGAACTGTAGCGGACAGATGGGCGGACACCGATGCAATACGAAAGCCTCAGAAAGGGGAAAAAAAGAAGAGGGGAATCCGCGCCCGTTGATGATTAGTGGCAATGTGCGCGGGCGGGGTTGGATGGCCCCCCGGGTTTGCCAGTGACATACACAAGTAGTACAACGCACGGAACACATCCCGGGCGGTGACCAATCGGGTCGCTAAATGGTCACTTCTTGCTTACTTTGCCTTCATGCTTGTACGCGGTGATTTATATTTAAATTCGATTCCAACGAGGCCTTTGGTTGGTTGTTTTTTTTTTTGTATGTTTTTATCTGCTTTATCATCGTCCTTTCGTTGCGTAAGAAATTAGCAAAGAAAGTGTGTCCTAGTGTTTCGCGAACCGTTCCGGCAGCAGTCGATCAATATTCCGAGCATAGGAGAGCACCGTCTTATTTATTACCTTGAGTTTTGGAGAAACTAGTGGTCAGTGGTGCGGTGTTGGGGTGGGCAAAGGATGGGATGCAAAGGATGAGGCAATCAGGGTATTGTTTTTTGTCGAAACTATACTGCGGTGGCTGAATAAACGGATTTTTCGGCGTCCACACAGGACTCCCGATAGAGCTATAAATACATTTAACAATAAACAGGGCCATGTATGGTCGAAGGTGTAAGATGAATTCATAATAATGGTGGAGCAGCACACACTATCCAAAACTCCAGATGTCCTGCTGAGCATGTCAATCAACGAGTCAATAAGCAAGGAAGGAAGCTTGTTTACTTACTTACCAGCTGCTACATTCGCCGAACGGGTTTTTGCCTGTCGAAAAACATCCTTGAATATTTCGGCACGTTTAAGCATTTAATTTTATAAGCTAAAGAAGGAAAGGAACCGCTTAAAAAAAGATATTTTCAACAAGACATCTCAATGTGGCGTTGCGCAAGAGACTCTGATCACTTCACGGGGCAGGGCAGAATAGTAGGCGACGACACAAATCGTCAAGAATCTTATCTCATTCTTCATCTAGATGGACCAACATGGTAGGCGACAGTATCGACATAGACGTCAGAATTGCTGAAATACTGACCTGAAGGACGATGGCACTGGTTCGTGAGCGGTGGAAAAATCTGCTGTTTGGCAGAATAAGCCGCTTGTCGGTTGTATGGTTTAAATGTAATTGCAGGGATTAAACGTTTAAATAATCTACAACGAAACTAGATCAACTATTTGAAATTATTACATAGTAACGTAATAAATTGTAATTCTACTTAACTTCGTTTCGTACTACCACTACACCAATTTTTATGATACAGTACAAGGAAACTAAAAAACAGGACATGCTCGCTTTTTGTGCCCATTCCATTGCATTCCACCGAAACGAGAAACGATCCTGCTTGAACCACATTTTCTCCATTTTTCGGCGATGAGAACCAATAGCTAGCTAGTCGCTGGAATTTTGGAACCTGCTCCACTAATTCACCAGTCCTCAAATTTCGTTCCCCAAAGCACCAGCCTTGGCTTGCATTCGCGGTTTCATTGCCAGAAGGGCTGTAAACGTTATCCGTTCACACGACACACGACCACCAAACCAATCCGTACCGGTTACCAATCCACCATTCCCGTGCCATTGACGAGCGCCAGGAATAGGCACACGGTTCTTGCTCAAGGAAACGCAGTAGGAACGCCGCAGCCGCTTTGCAGAACACTCCCCGAAAGCCCCGAAAGCCGGCTGCGGGCCACTCCAATGCTTTCACTTTCACTCCCGTCGCCCATTGGCCGAATGTAAATCAACACCGGCAAATCTACCGGCTATGACTCAGTTCCTGTCCTAGCTACCCCGCCAGAAGCATGCCACTCGCTGCATTCAGGGTCGCTGCAACGCGCAGGGCAAGTCCTTGGTCAACGGGATGGATGAAGGAAAGTAAGGTAAAGTCTCCCGATGGCCAGAACCGTTCTGCCGGTGAGAGTCGTTGTGTGTGATCGTTGCAAAAGTGATCGTTCCATACCGATTTCACACTCCTCTAGGTCTACGGTACTGGAGACACTGGAGAAAAGAGAGGAACTGACAAAATCAACAAACCAGGGCCATTCACACACACGCATGCTACCAAAAATTTCGGGACAAAGTTGTCCCGCTCAAACAAACGGTCCGCACTAAGTGGCAGTGGCAGGAGGGCGGTTCGGTTTGCGGTTTGCGGTTTGTGGACCGCAATGGCGGTTGACCATGAATTGGTGGCTTGCTGCTAAACCGGCTGGCATAACCTGGCGTCCCATGCGCCGCCACCCCGAAAACCGGTGAACGCCCGCGTGCAATGCACTTGCATTCGCGGATCCGTCACACGTGACGTTCCACCGTCCGCTGCTGCTGCTGCTGCTGCTGCTGCTGTTGCTGGTGAATGGGTTGAACGAATAGCGATCGCCGGTGGCGAGAGAGCGTAGAGTGATGTGATGTGTCCATGTCCTCTGATTCTCCGTTTAATGCGTTCGATACTTTTCGGTTGACCGTCGATCTCAACAACACCCGGCGAGGGCACGACTCGATGTCCCCCTCCCCAAACACACAAACACACACACACGCACGCATTTGAATGCAGACAGGATCATGATTCTTGGGTAGGGTGGTGAGCGAAGCGAATGAAAAGCGAGCAAAAATCATTATTTTCCGAAGGTGACAGAACCTCCTCCTCCTCCTCCTCCTCCTACCCGCCTGACGGCGCTCAACCCCGCCACGCGGCTAGACAACGTCCTACATTCACTTTTGTTGTTGGGCTTCTTAATCATCGTTTAGTGAGAAGCGAGCGTACGAGGCGTGCTCGGTTTAATCGGTCAACATAATTGAATGTTTAAAGATTGGACGGAATGAGAGCCGTACAGCCGGACACCGGACGGGCGCCGTTAGCTGCAGCAACTGTGTTGGTCTACGGTTCAATGTAGAACATTGTCGTGAGTTCAAAGTACAGTGATCATGATCACGAGGAAATGGAAAATACTAATCAACATTGTTTGATTAACTGAGACCGATTGCGCTAATAGCTTCATCATAATCCTTTTTGGCAGCAAAGCAAAGCTTCTCCTTTACCGCGCCTGGCATGGCGTTTAATGTGTTTTCCTGGGGACCCCGGCATCGCGAGGCATCGTGTCACCTTGGGAGCTCCGCTGAATCTAACGCGTTGGATCACCACCTCGCCGGCCGTTAACGCCGGGACAATTACGCAATATAGCCGGTGCGCACTAGAGGTGAAGAACAAAAAAACAACAACAAGCGGCGTTTTATGCGTTTGCTGACCCATAATTGCCCGACCAGGGAGGCTTTTCGTTACCCGGCATCAGGTCCACGGTTACACGGACCACCTTCAGCCACCTTAGTGGGATAGCCGGTGGACAATATTTAAAACGTTTTCAAAACATGGGGAAGCAAAAAAAAACAAACGCCATTTAACCCATTTATCCAGTTTGTCCGCGTGGTCCGGTAATGGCCAGGAATTTGGGTTGTGTCCAATTTGGAACTAATTCCAGGCCAGGGAACGGACGGGTAGTGGTGTAGCAATCTTCTTTCTCTCCGAGGAACAGGTGACTGTACGCCTCCGGTGGCCGGTCGTCCCGGTTACCTTGCCTTGTTGCCACATCCCAACACCGTATGACGCCAATAAAGGGGTTGCGATTTCGTTTGGGCTCGCCGTTTCGCAAAACGCCTCTAATCCTGCCGATTAGATTTACGAGTGGTGCATTTCCACGTCCAATTCCGTGCGCCCCGCAAAACGGGTTCCTATGTTCCGATTTCGATTTCAGTAACTCGCGCGGTTGTCGACTTACTAGAACCTCGTCCGGAGCAGGGCAACTTTCGCGATCGTGCGATCGAGCCGTTCCTACGCACGCACCACAGCGGCCACAGTTCTGGCCAAGTGCTGCAGGCTCGCTGCAGGGGAGGGACCAATCGAGGACCAGTCGTCTAGTACGAGCGCCATGTAATAACCGGGGCATTTCAATTTTCGAATTCAAATCGCTACATACTATAGCGGAGGCCAAGCTGATATGCTGCGCACCGGCCGCTGGGCGACATCTTACGACCGCACCGCTTGACCACACCGGCTAATGATGCATTACGGCCACCGTCGCCGTCGCCGTCGCCGTCGTCGTCGTCGTCGTCTTGGGCGTCGTTTTCTGTCTCTGCCTCTTGTTTGATGGGGCTGGAAAAAGAACCGCGACCGCCAGCAATAAAAGTAATTCGAGAGTTTGGGTCCCCCCCCCCTTATCCTCCGGCCGCAGTCCGAGCGATTCGTGCCCGGTTTGGGGTACATACATCTCGTGCAGAGGTCGTACCGAGTGAAGGGGTGGACCTTAACCACCTGAGCCTGCAGCAGCTGGTGGTGGGCAGTCGGTTGGTCGGTTGGTTGGTCGTTCGGTGTCTCGGCATCAAACAGTAGCGACCAGATCCGAACCCCCGAACTGGACACCGGCCGGACGGACGGTACACGGTTTTAATTTTTTTTTGCATGAAAACAACGTTCTAATAAGCTACGAGCGGTGGAAGTAGTTTAATCAGTCGACTAGTGACCACGCACCGGATCGGACCAGCGAGTCCAGTGTTGGTTTTTGGATTCCAACATCCAATTCCTCTGCTATCCCGGACTGTCCGCGAACTTAGATGGCTAGGTGAGCCATTGTCTGTGTGTGTGTTTATATAGTGTGTAAATCGTCGTCGTGCTTTGCGATTGAATCATGAAGTGTTCGGTGTTAGTTGGAGCCACGTTGCTGCTGATGGCCACGTGCGCATCCCGGGGTCTGTGCGAAGAAACGAGTGCGCAACGAGGGGAACAGCTGGTACTGCAACGGAACCGACGAACGGTGCAGCATTTTGTGGAATATTTTGCAAACATCTTTCGCCTCAGTGCCGGTGGTAGCGGTGGTCCGAAGAAAGCCCACTCGAAGCAGGACCATGCCAGCCCGCTCACTAGCGTTCTGAAGGCATCGGGTAGCAAATTTTCGGGCTTCAGTGGTACCAAACAGCGGGAGCCAACGCTGCAGCATGATCTACCGACCTGGATCGATGATAACCTTCCGGAGAAGCTGGCGAACCCGTACAGCGAGGCACTGGAGGCGGATGCGCTGGAACCGACACGGGTATCGCTGCTCAGCACGACCCACGAACCGGAAGAAACAACCCAGCTAGCCAGCACGACAATGGCAGCACCGCCAACGACGCCTATTATCCCGGAACCGATGCCACCGGCCGCATTACCGACTGAGCTGCCAGCCGAACCAGCAGCAACAGGAGCAGCAACAGGAGCAGCAGCAGCAGCAGCAGCACCAGGAGCAGGAGCAGCACCGGAAGCAACACCCGCGCTCTCGGGTGCGGAAAATACTAGCGGTGATAGCATTGATACGCTGAATACAACGAGTGACACACCAGCTCCGGTTGAGCAGCCAGCCAGTAGTGGTGCGAGTACCGAAGCGACTGACGACATCGATCCAGCAGCCGTTAATGGTTTGAGCTCGCAGTACGAGGTACGGGAGGGTGGCTTCCGACCGACACCGATTCCACTGGTTAGCTACCAGCACTACGTGCAACCGGCCACGGTTTGGCAGGCACAGCCAGCCTACCAGAACGCTTATCCGATGACGCAGTACTTCGGGAACAACGTGTTCTACCCTGGCCATGCCCAGTTTCCACTGGCCGCCCCATTCCAGCCGCAACAACAAGCACAAGCCCCGCACCAAGTGGTGCACCAAACCCATCATCACCAACAGCACCATCATCCCCACCAGGGTTATCTGAGCCAACAGCCGCTCTACGACAACAGGCTACACTATCCTACGGCTCCTGTTGGCGGCCAGTCGTACCAGGACCAGTCGAAATCGCAAAGCCGGGTGAAGCTCCACAATAATCAGTACGATTTGGTAACGTATCACGACGATACGGAACCGGCCGCTGCGAACTATCAGTCCCAGTCGTTCGGTAACGGCTACCAGACACACGAGTACTGAGTGGTAGCCATAATGCGTGCTTGCCTCTGAAAGAGTCCTTTCCTCGGGGAGAGTCCCCTGTCCCTCCATTCCATTTATCGTTTCATTCATCGATTCATCGCGGGGATAGCCCCAGGGAAGATTCATCATGCAAGTTAGAGTGCCTAGTGCGGAGTTAGCTTAAATGTACAAATCGTCCAAGACAAATAAAGAAACGTGTAAATCAATTTCCGAACGAGTGACCCGGTAACAGAATAAATCGAATAGAAACAACTTTTTTTTGTCTTTATTTTAACACATCTTTTGTGTGTTTTAACAAGTTTTTACAATACCAAATGCATTCCTTAGTGAGTAAACCTTCAAAACCACAGATTGGGGCACGTTATACATGCATCTCAAAACCGTAAACCGTGACGTCATAAAAAATACTCTCGACAAAATGCTTCATTTTTTGTTTGTTTTGTGTTGTTGAAAATAAATGCAAAGAGCGTTCCTGAGCATCGCTAATGGGGGG
>NC_064874.1:20587091-20597091 GCF_943734745.1 Anopheles darlingi | reverse complement strand
CAAACGATTCGCGATGAAATTCTCAAGTAAAACATCGCACCAAATCTTTTTAAACTTCCTGCAACGTTGTTACGTTATACAAAATCATAATCAATTACAAATCATTTTTTTTCATTCATGCACGTTTATCAAGCATTCCATTAATGCAACATCTCTAGCATTTACACTTAATCGATGCTGGATAATATTCAAAAGTTTAGAGGAACAAAGGAATTCGTCTTTTTCTCCCAACACATTTCTAGTTATTCTCTATTATGATTCTGGCTCTGATTTTATATCTAAAGGATCAAATTCCATTATTTCATACGATTCGACGCTATCCATCGTTTTAATATTTGGTGAAATTTCCTCGATTGGAATTACTATCGCACCATCTGGAATAGATGGGGTCTGTGGAGCGCAATGTGGCCGCCGGTAACTAGCATCTTTTATCGCTCGTTTGAGAGTCGCTTCCGCATCTTCTTTAGAAAACAAAGGATCAACATAGTTTACTGTCTGGTAAAACAAATTAATAACATACTTGAAATCCACGAAACGGATTTTCTTAGGAACACCTTCAGATGTTCCATTATATCGACCAACTCGTCCTGACCATGAGCATTGAGTGAAAAAAAATTTGGAAAAAAATAGATCGCGTATTCGGAAGCAATAGGCCTTTCCTTTTCCCTCCTCTATATGGAGCCCAATAATACGATTAGCCTGCATTTTCACATAAGTAACGAAATGCATGTCTTTAGCCTTTTCTTCCAATTTTTCCAACTCAAATAAGCAAGATACCGGCGTAAAAGGGAGTACCAATTTATCCGGGACTGATGGACTATTCTTGCTGGTTTCCGGAACTTCCTGCATAGGCCTTTCCTTTCTTACTGGCGCGTATGCTTTTCTATGTTTCTCCAGAGTTTTCATACTTTTTTCAATTACCGTCAACCTTCTCTGACAACGATTCATTTTTTTTAGCAGAGAGTCGAGTTTCTGGTTGTTATTAATCAACAGCTGCTCTATTTTCGATACAGATACATTTTCCGACGATTCATTCTGATCACTACTACTGTTTGTAGTTACACTCAAGGATACAGCGGAAGGCAACGAAGGATGTGCTGACTGTTGATTGCGCCCTTCCTGATCAGTCGGCATGTTTACTACTTCGATTTTGGTACAACTGCAACGGCATAGAAGATTTCTCGTCAGGATCGCAAAACCAAGTTTCTATTGTGTTATACAAACAATTTAGCGAACATACCCGATCTGAAAATTGCTGGGAATAGCATCCATATTCAACAGGCTTGATATTGGATTCTCTGGAGCTTCACTTGCTGGTTTCGGCAACGAGCTGTTGTTGGAAGATCCTTGGGCATTCACTCCGCCACAATGAGATACCGTGTTTTCAGCATTCACATTAAACGCATTAGAATTTGGATCACTATCTAGTCCTGCGAATAGTTTGGGATCACGCACGCACAGGAATTTAGGATGCCGATTGTAGTTCGTTTCGGAGGGAAATGTTTTGTTATGATTATGCTCAAATTCTATTATATTTCCTGCCAAACAACTTTCGATGAATGTCTTAACTAAAACATCGCACCTAATCTATTTACACTTCCTGCAACGGTATTTCAACAGCAACGAACATTATCAGCTCAAATTATTGTGAGATGTTCTACCTTGATGTTGACTTAGATGTTCTAAATTATAAACATTTTAAAAGAGGTCCCACCCTGATCCCCGGGTATACAAATACAAAAAAATGTAAATCTATCATTCAAACCGCCTAACAGAAAAAGTGTGAAACATCAAAATCATATCTTATTTATTTAAATCCTTTATTTTCCATTTGGACACGTTTATGAAGCATTCCATTACTACTAGATCTCTAGTATTTCCCCTTAATCGAGGTTTGTTAATTTTCAAAAGTTTAAAAGATGAAAGGGATGCGTCTTTTCCTGCCAACACACTTTCAGCTTTTCTGCATTATGATTCTGGTTCTGATTTTATATCTAAAGGATCAAATTCCATAATTTCATACGATTCGACGTTATCATTCGATTCGGTGTTTGTTAAAATATTCGTTCTTCGTGCTTTTCTGGGGCGGCTTGCAGTTTTTAACTTTGGAGGGCCATTTTCGAACCGTCTATTAGCCTGCTTAAGCACTTCTCTCAAGAACGATTCTGTATCTTCCTTAGTAAACGACGGATCGACATAGTGCACAGTCTCGTAAAACATATTAATCACATAAACGAAATCTTTAAAACGGATTCTCTGATTATTTGTCCCGCGAGCTTGCCCTGACCAATTGCATTGAGTCAAGAAAAATCTGGTAAAAAATAGATCCACTATTCGCAAGCAATATGTTCGTCCTGCACTTCGGTTACTAGCCATACTTTGTTTTAATGTTCTTCTTCTGGTACGTAACATACCTTGTAAGCGGGTTTTCACATAATTAACATAGTTCTTATCCCTAGCTAACTCTTCCATGTTTTCCAAGTCCAACAAACACGATACCGGCGAAAATAATGATAACGAATTATCTAGACTGCCTTTACTTGTGCTACTAGACTCTAGAGCTGCTTTGTCTGTTCTCTCTTTCGGTACTACACCTAACGACAAATGCATATCGACTTTTTTTTCCAACAAATTAATTTGTTTTTCATGTAATATCATCCTACGGTCCATTTGACTCAATTTCTCTAGTACCAAGTCGAGTTTCCGGTTGGTATCGATCAACAACTGCTCTACTTTCGATACTGATTCATTTTCCGTTGAAGTGCTGTGAGAATCAGGATTAAAAAGAGGTTTGAGAGAAGCAAGTGTATACCGTGGTACTGCCGTAGCATCCAATATCTTTTCAACGTCTTCTCTTTGATCGTTCCCATCGTCTGCAGATTTACTCAAGGATACACCAGAAGGCAACGAAGGATGTGCTGACTGTTGATTGCGCCCTTCCTGATCAGTCGGCATTGTTACTACTTCGATTTTGGTACAACTGCAACGACATAGAAGACAAATTTCTCGTCAGGATCGCAATACCAAGTTTCTAATGTGTTATACAAACAATTTAGCGAACATACCCGATCTGAAAATTGCTGGGAATAGCATCCATATTCAACAGGCTTGATATTGGATTCTCTGGAGCTTCACTTGCTGGTTTCGGCAACGAGCTGTTGTTGGAAGATCCTTGGGCATTCACTCCGCCACAATGAGATACCGTGTTTTCAGCATTCACATTAAACGCATTAGAATTTGGATCACTATCTAGTCCTGCGAATAGTTTGGGATCACGCACGCACAGGAATTTAGGATGCCGATTGTAGTTCGTTTCGGAGGGAAATGTTTTGTTATGATTATGCTCAAATTCTATTATATTTCCTGCCAAACAACTTTCGATGAATGTCTTAACTAAAACATCGCACCTAATCTATTTACACTTCCTGCAACGGTATTTCAACAGCAACGAACATTATCAGCTCAAATTATTGTGAGATGTTCTACCTTGATGTTGACTTAGATGTTCTAAATTATAAACATTTTAAAAGAGGTCCCACCCTGATACCCGGGTATACAAATACAAAAAAATGTAAATCTATCATTCAAACCGCCTAACAGAAAAAGTGTGAAACATCAAAATCATATCTTATTTATTTAAATCCTTTATTTTCCATTTGGACACGTTTATGAAGCATTCCATTACTACTAGATCTCTAGTATTTTCCCTTAATCGATGTTTGTTAATTTTTAAAAGTTTAGAAGATGAAAGGGATGCGTCTTTTCCTCCCAACACACTTTCAGCTTTTCTGCATTATGATTCTGGTTCTGATTTTATCTCTAAAGGATCAAATTCCATTATTTCATACGATTCGACGTTATCATTCGATTCGGTGTTTGTTAAAATATTCGTTCTTCGTGTTTTTCTGGGGTGGCTAGTAACTTTTAACTTTGGAGGACCTGCTTGGAACCGATAATTAGCTGCTCTAACGATTTGTTTCAAGAACGATTCTGTATCTTCCTTAGTAAACGAAGGATCGATATAGTGCACAGTCTCGTAAAACATATTAATCACATGAACGAAATCTCTGAAACGAATTCTCCGATTTGTCCCGCGACGTTGCCCTGCCCAAGTGCATTGAGTCAAGAAAAATCTGGTAAAAAATAGATCCACTATTCGCAAGCAATATGTTCGTCCTGCACTTCGGTTACTAGCCATACTTTGTTTTAATGATCTTCTTCTGGTACGTAACATACCTTGTACGCGGGTTTTCACATAATTAACATAGTTCTTATCCCTGGCTAACTCTTCCAAGTTTTCCAAGTCCAACAAACACGATACCGGCGAAAATAATGATAACGAATTATCTAGACTGCCTTTACTTGTGCTACTAGACTCTAGAGCTGTTTTGTCTGTTCTCTCTTTCGGTACTACACCTAAGGACAAATGCATATCGATTTTTTTCTCCAACAAATTCATTTGTGTTTCATGTAATATCATTCTACGGTCCATTTGACTCAGTTTCTCTAGCACCAAGTCGAGTTTCCGGTTGGTATCGATCAACAACTGCTCTACTTTCGATACTGATTCATTTTCCGTTGAAGTGCTGTGAGAATCAGGATTAAAAAGAGGTTTGAGAGAAGCAAGTGTATACCGTGGTACTGCCGTAGCATCCAATATCTTTTCAACGTCTTCTCTTTGATCGTTCCCATCGTCTGCAGATTTACTCAAGGATACACCAGAAGGCAACGAAGGATGTGCTGACTGTTGATTGCGCCCTTCCTGATCAGTCGGCATTGTTACTACTTCGATTTTGGTACAACTGCAACGACATAGAAGACAAATTTCTCGTCAGGATCGCAATACCAAGTTTCTAATGTGTTATACAAACAATTTAGCGAACATACCCGATCTGAAAATTGCTGGGAATAGCATCCATATTCAACAGGCTTGATATTGGATTCTCTGGAGCTTCACTTGCTGGTTTCGGCAACGAGCTGTTGTTGGAAGATCCTTGGGCATTCACTCCGCCACAATGAGATACCGTGTTTTCAGCATTCACATTAAACGCATTAGAATTTGGATCACACGCACAGGAATTTAGGATGCCGATTGTAGTTCGTTTCGGAGGGAAATGTTTTGTTATGATTATGCTCAAATTCTATTATATTTCCTGCCAAACAACTTTCGATGAATGTCTTAACTAAAACATCGCACCTAATCTATTTACACTTCCTGCAACGGTATTTCAACAGCAACGAACATTATCAGCTCAAATTATTGTGAGATGTTCTACCTTGATGTTGACTTAGATGTTCTAAATTATAAACATTTTAAAAGAGGTCCCACCCTGATCCCCGGGTATACAAATACAAAAAAATGTAAATCTATCATTCAAACCGCCTAACAGAAAAAGTGTGAAACATCAAAATCATATCTTATTTATTTAAATCCTTTATTTTCCATTTGGACACGTTTATGAAGCATTCCATTACTACTAGATCTCTAGTATTTTCCCTTAATCGATGTTTGTTAATTTTTAAAAGTTTAGAAGATGAAAGGGATGCGTCTTTTCCTCCCAACACACTTTCAGCTTTTCTGCATTATGATTCTGGTTCTGATTTTATCTCTAAAGGATCAAATTCCATTATTTCATACGATTCGACGTTATCATTCGATTCGGTGTTTGTTAAAATATTCGTTCTTCGTGTTTTTCTGGGGTGGCTAGTAACTTTTAACTTTGGAGGACCTGCTTGGAACCGATAATTAGCTGCTCTAACGATTTGTTTCAAGAACGATTCTGTATCTTCCTTAGTAAACGAAGGATCGATATAGTGCACAGTCTCGTAAAACATATTAATCACATGAACGAAATCTCTGAAACGAATTCTCCGATTTGTCCCGCGACGTTGCCCTGCCCAAGTGCATTGAGTCAAGAAAAATCTGGTAAAAAATAGATCCACTATTCGCAAGCAATATGTTCGTCCTGCACTTCGGTTACTAGCCATACTTTGTTTTAATGATCTTCTTCTGGTACGTAACATACCTTGTACGCGGGTTTTCACATAATTAACATAGTTCTTATCCCTGGCTAACTCTTCCAAGTTTTCCAAGTCCAACAAACACGATACCGGCGAAAATAATGATAACGAATTATCTAGACTGCCTTTACTTGTGCTACTAGACTCTAGAGCTGTTTTGTCTGTTCTCTCTTTCGGTACTACACCTAAGGACAAATGCATATCGATTTTTTTCTCCAACAAATTCATTTGTGTTTCATGTAATATCATTCTACGGTCCATTTGACTCAGTTTCTCTAGCACCAAGTCGAGTTTCCGGTTGGTATCGATCAACAACTGCTCTACTTTCGATACTGATTCATTTTCCGTTGAAGTGCTGTGAGAATCAGGATTAAAAAGAGGTTTGAGAGAAGCAAGTGTATACCGTGGTACTGCCGTAGCATCCAATATCTTTTCAACGTCTTCTCTTTGATCGTTCCCATCGTCTGCAGATTTACTCAAGGATACACCAGAAGGCAACGAAGGATGTGCTGACTGTTGATTGCGCCCTTCCTGATCAGTCGGCATTGTTACTACTTCGATTTTGGTACAACTGCAACGACATAGAAGACAAATTTCTCGTCAGGATCGCAATACCAAGTTTCTAATGTGTTATACAAACAATTTAGCGAACATACCCGATCTGAAAATTGCTGGGAATAGCATCCATATTCAACAGGCTTGATATTGGATTCTCTGGAGCTTCACTTGCTGGTTTCGGCAACGAGCTGTTGTTGGAAGATCCTTGGGCATTCACTCCGCCACAATGAGATACCGTGTTTTCAGCATTCACATTAAACGCATTAGAATTTGGATCACACGCACAGGAATTTAGGATGCCGATTGTAGTTCGTTTCGGAGGGAAATGTTTTGTTATGATTATGCTCAAATTCTATTATATTTCCTGCCAAACAACTTTCGATGAATGTCTTAACTAAAACATCGCACCTAATCTATTTACACTTCCTGCAACGGTATTTCAACAGCAACGAACATTATCAGCTCAAATTATTGTGAGATGTTCTACCTTGATGTTGACTTAGATGTTCTAAATTATAAACATTTTAAAAGAGGTCCCACCCTGATCCCCGGGTATACAAATACAAAAAAATGTAAATCTATCATTCAAACCGCCTAACAGAAAAAGTGTGAAACATCAAAATCATATCTTATTTATTTAAATCCTTTATTTTCCATTTGGACACGTTTATGAAGCATTCCATTACTACTAGATCTCTAGTATTTTCCCTTAATCGATGTTTGTTAATTTTTAAAAGTTTAGAAGATGAAAGGGATGCGTCTTTTCCTCCCAACACACTTTCAGCTTTTCTGCATTATGATTCTGGTTCTGATTTTATCTCTAAAGGATCAAATTCCATTATTTCATACGATTCGACGTTATCATTCGATTCGGTGTTTGTTAAAATATTCGTTCTTCGTGTTTTTCTGGGGTGGCTAGTAACTTTTAACTTTGGAGGACCTGCTTGGAACCGATAATTAGCTGCTCTAACGATTTGTTTCAAGAACGATTCTGTATCTTCCTTAGTAAACGAAGGATCGATATAGTGCACAGTCTCGTAAAACATATTAATCACATGAACGAAATCTCTGAAACGAATTCTCCGATTTGTCCCGCGACGTTGCCCTGCCCAAGTGCATTGAGTCAAGAAAAATCTGGTAAAAAATAGATCCACTATTCGCAAGCAATATGTTCGTCCTGCACTTCGGTTACTAGCCATACTTTGTTTTAATGATCTTCTTCTGGTACGTAACATACCTTGTACGCGGGTTTTCACATAATTAACATAGTTCTTATCCCTGGCTAACTCTTCCAAGTTTTCCAAGTCCAACAAACACGATACCGGCGAAAATAATGATAACGAATTATCTAGACTGCCTTTACTTGTGCTACTAGACTCTAGAGCTGTTTTGTCTGTTCTCTCTTTCGGTACTACACCTAAGGACAAATGCATATCGATTTTTTTCTCCAACAAATTCATTTGTGTTTCATGTAATATCATTCTACGGTCCATTTGACTCAGTTTCTCTAGCACCAAGTCGAGTTTCCGGTTGGTATCGATCAACAACTGCTCTACTTTCGATACTGATTCATTTTCCGTTGAAGTGCTGTGAGAATCAGGATTAAAAAGAGGTTTGAGAGAAGCAAGTGTATACCGTGGTACTGCCGTAGCATCCAATATCTTTTCAACGTCTTCTCTTTGATCGTTCCCATCGTCTGCAGATTTACTCAAGGATACACCAGAAGGCAACGAAGGATGTGCTGACTGTTGATTGCGCCCTTCCTGATCAGTCGGCATTGTTACTACTTCGATTTTGGTACAACTGCAACGACATAGAAGACAAATTTCTCGTCAGGATCGCAATACCAAGTTTCTAATGTGTTATACAAACAATTTAGCGAACATACCCGATCTGAAAATTGCTGGGAATAGCATCCATATTCAACAGGCTTGATATTGGATTCTCTGGAGCTTCACTTGCTGGTTTCGGCAACGAGCTGTTGTTGGAAGATCCTTGGGCATTCACTCCGCCACAATGAGATACCGTGTTTTCAGCATTCACATTAAACGCATTAGAATTTGGATCACTATCTAGTCCTGCGAATAGTTTGAGATCACGCACGCACAGTAATTTAGGATGTCGATTGTAGTTCGTTTCGGAGGGAAATGTTTTGTTATGATTATGCTCAAATTCTATTATATTTCCTGCCAAACGACTCGCGATGATTTTCCTTAACGAAAAACATCGTGCTAGAGCGATGTTTTCCTGGCTAGTAGAAATTCCCTTGCAACGAGGTAAGCAAACCCAAGTAGCATAAAATATTGTGAAAAAGTGTGGCAAACCAGAAATCTGTGTGCAGTGTGAAACGTAAATTTTTACGAACGTTTGACTAGGTGCACGCAGCATTACCCCGGTTTTCTTCCCGGTACAATGAGCGCTAGCGAGTTGTACAATGGCGTGGCCAATGGGTCACGTTCTAATGGTTGTGCTGATTCCGTGAAAACTCCGTTCCTAATCGGTGTTGCTGGCGGTACTGCTAGCGGGAAGGTAAGTAGTGGAGGAACTCCCAGAAGCACTGCATAATGCGCAATTTACGACGACGATGGCCCGGCCATAACAAATGCACCGAAAATAGAAGAGACAGTACATAGGAACCTTCTTTTACGAATCTTCTTCCTGTGGTGCAGTCGACGGTATGCAAACGCATCATGGAACAGCTGGGTCAAGCCGATATGGACCACACACAGCGTCAAGTGAGTGGACGAAATCTGACATCTTTACGTAATTCTATCGAAATACAAGTAAAGCACCGTGTTCGGCTTTCCCTCGTATTCTGCAGGTGGTGACCATCAGCCAAGATAGCTTCTACCGCGAGCTAACGGATGCCGAGAAGGCACGAGCAGAGCGGGGCCTGTTCAACTTCGACCATCCAAGCGCTTTTAATGAGGATCTTATGTTGCAAACGCTGCAGGACATTCTGCAGGGTAAGAAGGTGGAAATAAGTGAGTACGATTACCGGAATAATGCCGTCTGTCCGGAGAAGCGAATCACGATCTACCCCGCCGATGTGGTGCTGTTCGAGGGAATACTGGTCTTTTACTTTCCCGCCATACGTGACCTGTTTCATATGAAATTGTTTGTCGATACCGACTCCGACACTAGGCTGGCCCGGAGAGGTGAGCGTTTGTTGTAGCACATCAATCGCGTAGACGCAAGTAAATGGTGACTAGGCACTAACAAGGATTCGAACCTTTCATCCCAACTGCAGTTCCTCGTGATATCAATGAGCGTGGCCGAGATCTTGAACAGGTGCTGAACGCCTACATGACTTTTGTAAAGCCGGCTTTTGAAGAATTTTGCTCCCCGGTAAGTACACTCAATCATTGTGCTATCAATGGTGTATTCCTATTCATTCATTGATGTATCCTTCTAGACAAAA
>NC_064874.1:20564591-20584591 GCF_943734745.1 Anopheles darlingi | reverse complement strand
ATCCTTAGATAATCATTTCGAACATTAGTGCTAATTTACGTATAATTTACGTAACAATACCAACTTAGCATACGATCGATAGAGATCGAGTGAGCAACAAATGATACATAAAAACATAAACCCTTACACACGCTCTCGATGCAAAAAAACATTTTACTGGGTAGTTCGAGTTGCGTTTGCCTTGCTCTATTTTAGATACAATTTTCAAGCTTCCTCTTCATGCATCAAAACCGTATAACATTTGGCCATGAAATATTTGTGGGTTTAAAATAGCTAACACACAGGATGGTCGAATGTAGACTCACAGTGTTAAGAGTTCGCTCTTGTTGTTCTGTAAAGAACTTAACAAACTGATTCAATTACGATACTTCGCGCGAACGCTAAGTTTCGATTGACAACGTACCGGTAAAGCATTTACAGACAAGGCCGTTATGCGTACGATTAGGTTGTTTTGTTATCATTTCTTGTTTTCACTTACAATTTCGTTAAATTCTGTAGCATGCATAGTCAATATAAAATAGAATCACATTTTATAATGCTTGGCGCATAGCGCTTTACAACACAAACCTTATTACTCCCATACATTCACCACGAATGAGATAATTTTGCTCATCGCGTTGATATTTTCCAGGGTAATGGCCATTTCATACTGCTTTCGTTTAAGTTTCTCTCCAAATTATATTATGTTTTTTCGATTTATATTTTACCTTCCTTAACTGCTTCCATTGGTACTTCATATTAACTATATTTTATTTTGTTTCTTTGTACCACGTTTGATATTTCTAGTTCGTTACTTCGTGTTTCACTAGAACCTAAGTGTTCGTTTAGTGAATGTATGATTCCCTACTACCGCCCAAAACAATAGCATATATACGGATGTTCTAACAAGTAAAGACAATGCCAATTCAGCAATGTTTTCTTTATTAACAACCAAGAATCACAAAGGAAGAAGGCAGAGGTAAACATGTCCCAAAGTTGTTCCCATCGAGCAATATAAGAGAGTGGATGGCTTTTGCAGTGTCTTGAGACGTATTTAGTTTGTGCACCGCGACAGAGAAGACCAAAACAATTCAACCAAAAAATAAATATAATTTAAATTATTAACTCACGGCGAAAACCTTCGATGTGACACACAGTGATGCACGCAAAAAATGTTCTTTTCTGTTGTGTTTCGGTATAGACCTGATTGTTTTCTGGCCATGGTATGTGTACGTGTTTCTTGTTGTTAGTATTTGCGAGTTATCCAAAAGCAACTAACAAACCAAATCGGCAATAACATACCAATTAGCTCCTAGATAATAGTGCCATTTTGTCCTAGGTTATTTCCGTCGTGTATTGCCTTTTAGACAAATTATTCGCAGCGTTTTGCTGTACACACCAACAACAGTTTCATGATCGTTCGCTCTGTTTCAAGCTAATGTGCAATTTTATTGGTGGAACCTAAAGCTAAAAAGTAAAACATCAGCCCTTAAAATTGGAGCATCCGCTAGTCATCCTATTAAAAAATAAAAGAGAATTTTTTGTAAACTGTTACTTTTCACATTTGCACAAAGGCCCTAATAATGTCCCTTGTTTTATTATCAATGCTTCATATCCTTCGCAGCTGAAGAAAGTTTGCAAACAATATCCTCCTCCGTTATCAATAGACAGCTCTATTCAGTGATGTACGATTATAGCTCAATAGTCCACAAACAACTAGATTGCGATATGTAGAGCAATGTGGGAGCATAAGATTACCGTGATCAACCTTTGGCGGACAGCGCGCTGCATACAAGTTAAGGGAAGGGTACGGTGTATGAAGTGACCAAACTGAAAGAGTATCCTAATCTGATGGGTAATTGGCCGTACAATAAACGTTGAAGAGCAATATTGTGTACATCTATTGTCAGATAGGATATAATCTAGTAAATGCTATATAGTTACTCAAATCAGATGCTTCAGGGCGAGTTCACATTAGGTATGAAAAATATATGGAGGAGACGAATGTACAACGTGCAGCGAGGCACTCACTAAGATAAGAAAGAAAGACTTTTTTTCTAACGCAAAATTACCCAAATTGAAGATCCGATGGAAATATCCATTTGTTTGGTAAACCTTAACAAAAGCAAAGCTACACTAAGAATCACAAAACTCCGTACGTACAATAATTGTAAAACACCATCACCACCAGAAGCTAGAATGTTTTATGTTTGTTTTATTGTTCCGGAATAAATCAATTTTACTCAAATCATCTGGTCGACTAATTGTTTGGTTTATATCGATTGTTTTATCCTATTCAAAATCGTTGACTACTACAGTCAGCCCCAGGGAATCGTCGATTCGTTGATCGCCCTCGATCAAACGTAAAGTCGCGGTGGAGGTCTCCTTCCTATCCCAACACTGTAGTTCTCCGGGGTGCAAAGTGCTCTAGAGAAGTTAACCAAAGGAGAATTTCATCGTTAGTCTGCAGTGTCGATCTGTTAATTTCACTTCACTAATCCCCGGGAACGTATTCACATTTCACGTGATTCGACGTCAGTCTAGAGGAAGTAGTTTTTTTTTAAACAAAATAAAAACCAAACCCTTATTCATAATCAATTGGCCTCTACTGTACCCGATTTCACCTGCCCGCACCAACACCAGCGAGCAGGTGGAGTGCTTGGGAGCATCTACGCATACGTGTTTTGTCGCGGAGGCAACTAGCCCCCATTCTCGGTTCTCGTTCGTTCTACCTCTCTGGCGCTATTCCTCGACGGCTTGACACGCTCCAGTACCATCTCCCAGTGTAACCCTTTAGCACCCATCGTACAACCCTTTAGCATGTTATTTGATGCCGATACCATCGTCGGTGGAGGGGGGTGGGGTCCCATTCGATGGTAAACAATCGGCACCGATGAGCTAGAAGATCCTTGTCCGCGCTGGCAACCCGTGTGTATCACCACCATCATCATCACCGTATCGTCGTGTTGGTCAGCGTTGTCATGGTGCTCGCGTCGTAGTGTGCGACGGTAGTAGCGGCATTATGGCCTCTAGTGCTGCCGCCGCGTGTTTGCGTGTGGCAGTTGAGTTTGAAAGTTGGTCGCGTTCGGTCGGTGGTCGCCCGCGATCCCTCGGTTACGCTATAAGTGCTACGCGGCGACCGTAGCCACCCATTACCGTCTCACCAATTCTCACCGTCTCAAGTCGTCGAGCTCGTAGCCGAATGGTTCTTTGCTGCCGTTGCTGCTAGTGTTTTGTGTTCTTCTGTTTCTTTGGTTCGTGTGTGTGTGTGTTTGTCAGCGTGATGATGATGATGATGATGATGATACCTGAGAATTGTGGAATGGATTTAACCTGATGGGAATTACCACCAAGTCCAAGTGAAGTAAATGTTGGGCGGTGTGATTCGTCTACTGTCTGTCGGAGCGAGGGTGTAAAGTGGAGCCAACTCGATGCGCGGGCACCCGCGATATATACGCCCCCTTCCTCGCTAGTGAAATGATCAATTTGCGTGCGTACCGTATACTGTCGTGTCGTGTGCTGTGAATGTGTGTGTGTGTGTGTGTGTGTGTGTGTGTGGGTAGGCCAAAGTTACCTGCCTCTCGGTTGTTCTCAGGAAGAAGTAAAGGAAGAAAAAGAAGCGTATGGTACGTGTTCGTCGGCTGCCGTGTGTTGATGTTTCCGACCTGCACCGACCAGCCTGCTGAGTAGCGCTAATCGCAAGCTTGCGGTTTCCACCAGCGGTACCATAGCCAGCTAGGATCGTGTGTCACCATTGCGTTCTCCATCGCTTCCAGCACCCGCCTCATGAAACGGCGGTTCAAAGCGTAAACTTCCTAGAGCTGAATCCGGTCAACATCAGTAGCATCCAAAGCAAAACCTTGGCCGGTTGGCGAAATTTCGCTTTCACCCCTCGTGCGGTTTTTTGTTGTTGCACCGAGAGCAAAGTGGGCGGTAAAGAGAAGGTGCAGGAGGTGAAAGTGGCAACACAGCAGACTGCTGTGTAGATCTGTATCTGCGTGTAACGCAACAGCAAAACATCAACAAAGCTACCTCTAACGACGGTGCAGAAGAAGGAGGAGGTGCATCGATATCAAGAGCGGTGTCGGTGGCTGGCTGCAGCGGTGTGAAACTTTGTGCAGAGCTAGCTACCGGTGATCTTGGTGAAGAAAGTGAAGTGTGAAGATCATCGAAGGGAAAATACATCAGCACATCAGCATCTGCCGGGCGCGCCGTGTAAAGCAACGCAGCAGCAGCATCGCGAAAGTGCACCAGAGTCGCGGACGGTGCGGTTAGTGTCTTATCTTGAGGCGGATATCAGCCGAACTCAAAATGAGAATCCGAAGTTTACTCATCGCTCCGGCCACCGTCGGGCTGCTCGTTATTGGTAAGTAATCGCGAATTTATGTTGGTGCTTACGAGCGCAACAACAGAAAAGCACACGAACCGCTAGGAAGCCGTCTAGCCGTTTTTATGAGTCATGCGGAGGAATGTTGAACCAAACGTCAGCGAGATTACTACCACAGACAGAGAGACTCAGGGGTAGGGGTTCGCTTCAACGACACGACGACACTACAACGGTGCGTCTTGTGGTTACCGCTTTGCTTGCTCATTACCTGACCGACGGACGGACGGACGGATTGATGGATGGAGATAGGCGCGATGTGCCCCTCGCCGCGGCAGTGACACTCAAATGTGATACGAAGTGTGCATACACGCATACCGACACAGTGTACCGTCTTACCTGTCGTGTAAAGATGCGAAAAGATGTGATCTTCAAATGGCCAGTTTCGACAAAGGGCTCATGAAAGATGCACACTGCGCACTGCGTCATTAAGAAAGTTCCTCCAGACCCATGCTCCGATGGTGTCGTGGTGTGGAGGGATCCGGACTGTGGCATGATCTTTTTCTACCCACGTTCTTGGGACCGCGAAACAGAACAAAACGTACACACTCACCTGCACCAAACGGTACGGGCAAGCATGCACGACGATGCTGCCGATGATCGTGATGATGATGATCGTGATGATGATGGTTAAAGACGCGGAGAGTCAGTCAGCGCACACACAGAGACACCGACGACCACAAACCATCAAACGGTCAGGTGTGTGTCTGTATGCGTGAAGCAAAAGGGGAATCGGGGAGAAAAATGAAGAAAAAAAAGCCCACAACTCGAGGATCGAGGATCGAGAGACGGGCAGAGGAGGGCGAAGATGGGCTTCTACAGCGTAGCGTACACGCCACTGGCATTGGCAGAACCCCTCGCCAAAGAAAACACTGCGCAGGTTCGTCTTCTGTTGGTCGAGTGAAGTCTTTCGTTTCGTTTGTCGACTTCCTCACGACCTGTGGTTCGCTGGAATCGCTCTTCTTTGACTCCTAATTCTAGCCGCGTGGTTCGCTGCTAATTGGCTTGTTTATGGTGAGATCGGATGGAAGGGGGGCATTTAAGAAAGTTTTTTTTTCTTCTCTCAAACCAACGGTCAAACTAGTGCGCCGTGCGACGCACATTAACGTACCGTTGGACGGTTAGAATCGTGGTTCCTGTGCGTGCGTAGAAAGCTGACAATGAAGTGAGCTACGCCGTTGGCTCACGGATGAGGGCAGTAAAATTTCAATTTTAATTACACTTAGTTCACTTACAAATACAAGCTGGAGCTTTGTTAGAATGTGACCGGTGAATGCGCTTTACAAGAGGCCGCGCCCTTTCTGTGATTCGGAAATCCACCAGCACCAGGTTTGTTCTGTCCTAACGCAGCACGGGGGGTGCGAGAGGAAGATCGCTTTATTGCCTGGGAAAATTTGTGATTTCCCAATGAAATGGACTCATTTTACAAATGCGCTCTTTGACGAACATTGAACTATCGCTTTGAGGATAAGTGTTCGCCAGAATATTGTTTTAAAGGCTGTGCGTGCTTGTGTTCTTGTTCTAATAGCCAAACTTTAACCAGATTAATGCGAAGAATGAAGACTATACCAATCAATAATATAAACCTAAATAGATATGTGTCAAGGTGCTGCATAGCCGCACACTGTTTCGATTTATGCTCAGGATGGTCTGCTTAAGCATAATTGGCCCATATCCGGGGTT
Source organism: Anopheles darlingi (assembly GCF_943734745.1). Lineage (NCBI taxonomy): Eukaryota > Metazoa > Arthropoda > Insecta > Diptera > Culicidae > Anopheles > Anopheles darlingi. Next base: position 20,578,545 of record NC_064874.1, on the reverse strand, counting down.
ATCGATTCCGTATGGTTGCTAATACAATTAGCTCTCGGAACAGTGCAATTCCCAAACGTCGTTTTCGGATACTGCGTCTCCGACACCGAGCAGCACAGTTCAATCTCCTCCTTAAACCCATACAATCCTCCGGGCAACACGACCAAAACGAACCGCCGGACGCGGTGTGAACAGACATTGCAAAAGATGGCGTAATGTTACGTATGTTTGGGCTTCCTTTGAACCCCATCTTCTTCGTGTGATGGTTCGTGTTTCATGCGACCCACGTTCACACTTTAACAACAACGCGCCAGCGACGCTGGTGCGACAGGCGAGCGACGTGGAATTTCTTCAAAGAACCACCACCATGGCGGGATGAAAAGCCGAAAAGCCTTTCTCCAGTTTGTCGCGCGAAAGGAGGCCAACCAACCAACGCCGGGCACGATTCGATGAAGCGAAGCACGAGCAGTGAGAAGAGAGAATAAGGTGCGAAAGAGCATATTTTCGGAAATGTCGTTCTGTTCGTTCGTTCGTTCGTTCGTTCGTTGGGCAGTGATGATGACCACAGCACGCAAATGGATGGCCTCGGCGATACCCTCCTCGAGCGACGTCGTATGGTGTCAACTTCTTGATCTAGGGCACCCACCGTGCCAGAGGAAACCGACATGGAACCACAGCGCGCCAACCTGTTCAGATCGAGCGTCACTGACCACGGGCTGACCGTTGCGGTTGTGGACCGAGTCTCTCGGGGAACTCGTTTTCTTGTTCCAGATTTTTTTTCGGGGTTAAAGGCGCAGCGCTGACCGTCGGGAACACGATCCTCCGGAAGAGTGGATCAAGCCCTCCGAACGAACCAGAGGTTCATGATGGTCCGCCTTTTGGTCGATCGGAGACTTTCTCGTCATGCACTAGATGGAAGGGATTTTCTATTTTTAGAAGACAAGATAAACAAACAGCAAAGTCAAACTTGATGGCAGACATGAAATGAAGGTAGCTACAGAACGATCTGCTTTACATTATTTGTGACAATCTTTCGAATATTTCAAGACATCATCCGGCCCACAGATGGGAAACATGCAAATAAAAGGGGAGAGTTTATTATGAAATTTGGATTGAATTACCGGGAAGGAAGTGCGTTGCGGTTTGCGGTCGCTTTGGCTTCGCTGGGGTGGTAGTGGAGGTTGAAGCGTGCAAGTCCAGAATATTAATGGAATTATTCTAATTCATGAGCTGTGGTTGTGTGTAGAGTGCAGAAAAATCGATTTGAAATATTTTAATAAATAAAATACGGACATAAAAACATATTTTTTTCGCAAAACACCACAAAAGACCACTCCACGATCCAGACCACTTTTATACTTATAATTGTTACACAAAAGTCTACATGGGCGGAAAATAATATCATTTTAGTAACATCTCAATAATCGACGTTATTTTATTCAATCCGTAATGCTTAACTTTCAGCTTCTGCTTAGCTTTATTTTCCACTCAAGCGAGAGCACCATTGATGATAATTTGTTATACGTATATTTAATCACAATAAAACAATTTGCTAATAGAAGAATGAGGAAACAATTTCAAGATTTACTAAATTACTATTGGCACATTCAATTGAATATCTGGTTTTATATCAGAATCCCTGCAAGGACTATAAAATGCGCAGCCGATCAGCAGTTTGCACTCTTGCTATTACGGGTGCTACACACCCACAGCTTACGGTACCCTTCGATCGCGAAAGGTATAGCGAACTGAATCCACATTCGGCTAAGCACCCACCTCTTAACCAATTAGGCCAACCAACCAGCCAAGAATTCATGTCTTTCAGCACCAACGCACCGCTTCGCGGGCGTAGCTAATAGCCCGGCTGACCTCATGCCCATGTTCGATCCGGCATTTCGCATCCTTCCAACCCTATGGTCGCCGTTTGTTCCAATGGTGTACCGTTCGTTCGACAACATCCTGCTAGCGTTAGCGTCTCTCTCTCGCTCGGAAACAGTGAAATGAATCATCGGCGCCCATTCGCGTACATCGTTACCACAGCGACAGAGCTCGCGGTGCGATGTTATGTTTGAATGTTAATGTTATTGACGCTCGGGAACCCCCGTATCACCATGGCGCTGGGGGTCCTAAGGCCAAGCATTTACTGCTATCTGCCTCCAGTAACCACGCGCTGTAAACAAAGGGGCAACTGGCCCCGGGTCGGATGCTTGAAAAGGGGTTCCCAGGAAGTGTCTCGAGATGATTGTGTACATTTTTAAAATTATGCATCACAACCGTTATAACCTTTACAACCGGTTGGTGATTCATTTCAGGGGAGGGAAAATTGTTACCAATACCGACGAGCTGATCGAATACCGATTATTTATTTGTTAAAAGAATACTCTCTCTCTCTCTCTCTACGGTTGGCCATGTTGTTGGTGCCCCCAAAACACCCCCGCCGGACGAAATCAAAGCATACAATACCGCACCCAGAGAGTCCCTCTTTCCCCCCTGTTGGTCTCGAACAAAGAGGAATCCACCCCTTGGATGCGGTTCAGTGGTTCATCAGCAGCAGCAGCATCATCATCATTCGCTCTCTTCATCTGGTTCTGGCTCGTCAACACCCATCCTGTCCGTTGGGCGGAAAAGTGCGGAAAATGAAACGCACTACTGGACACCGGCCTTTCGATCACATTTGAACGCCAACGCCACGGCATGAAACAGCTTTAAGTGGATAATGTTGAACCCAAACGGCCCCTCTGGGCTTGTCGAGAGCTCTCGTCTTTTATCGGCCTTTCAACGGCTCTGCTGGCAAAACAATGTCAAGCACTTTCGTTGAAATATTGATTTTATCACGAACGCCACTGTGCACGGCTCACGCACACACACACACACGAATACGTAGACTCTGCAGCACTGTTCTCGATGGCCTGTGCGGATGTCCCTGAGCATGACCAACACCCCACCACGCACCTGACACGCCGGTCGATGCAGAAGATGGAAGAAAGCAAATCCCCCGTATGTTGGACACGTTGGATATTTCTGGTGCAAATGATATGCTCGAAAGAAGCTTAGAGGGGAAGGGCCCGGCCATACTCTGCTGCTGGATATATATATGCGGTCGATGGAGCTGAAATTCGATTATTCCAATTCGTCACCTTCGTCGGTCGGTCACGTGACCGAACATTCTGATCTCCGTTCCCTTTCACCAGGCCCGAACTCGGACCGCCGCGCGCGGGATCGCTTGGTGCAGTGCAGTGTAGGAAACACTTAAAGTGCTATTAACGCTGACCAGCCCGCAGTCAAACGTCATTATTGTAATGACAGTCTTAGGAAGTGTCAGTACTAATTACAATAATGCGGCGTCGAACGAGTTTGGGATTGAGATTTTTGGTATCGTTTGTTGGTGTGCGTCACCACCACACTGGCGACAATCCTAATGAGTACGAAATAAGGGAGCTCAAGAGAAAGATCATTAATGCAGTGCACGATGGAGCTAAAATCACACTCAGATTACTTTTGCGAAACCTTTCCGAACGATTGGTAAACTGTTGAGCTCAATAGAACTGTTTGAACACGTACATGGCACATCGGGAGAGTATGACAAAACTCGTCGCAGATCGCAGTCATGGACGGGAGCCGCCGTCAATCAATCAATTGTTGTCCGGTGTGTTCCGTCTAAAGCTTGACGCGCATGATGATGATCGGCTTTGTACGTTCGGTTGCATAAGAACCGCGCGTACGTATCGATCCGTAGCGATCCGGCTGTTTAGCACACACTTCGCGCACCACGCTGTGCACGTGGCCGTCTATGTGTCCAAAGAAAGGGGGGGGGGGGGAGACCAAAAAACCGATCGCGATTGGATCACCGTCGGCCGCCCGGCGATGGTGCAATCATTGGATCGGAAACCCTTTGCGGTATTTCGCGTCATTTCGTGGTGGAAGGAGGAAGGTGGAAAGAAGAGAGGAAAACCCAATGTAAACCCCCTTTTACATGTTGTATTACACCTCCAAAACGGTGGCCTAATTGCAGAACAAATGGCCGACACGTGTCCAACCGGGAACGTGGAAAGTGGCGGCCGCTCGTTTCCAAACCGACCTCTTCTTGATGACTTCCTCGGCAAATGCTTTAGTCTCGGAGTTTATGGTTTTCCTCTACGAAGGCAACACACTGTTACCATCATTAGGCGCTCTCACTCACTTCGCTCTCCACGAATAGACGAGAAGCTAATGACTTCCTTATGCACAAACCGTATGCTCGGTGCAGGAAAACACTAAATCGGGACTAACGTCGGTCGGTGAAAGATGCCACAATAGCTACAATGTATGCTGGTGCTGAAGGTGTGAAAGGTGCTGTGCGCGGCTCTTACTCATCATGCATCCTTCCATTAGGTTTTCGCACTCGCAGGTTGAAAGGAACGATCAACGATCGAGCATATAAAGACGTATCCCCCCTCTCTCGACATCGAAGAGGATGCTTACATCCATTAAGGGATAGAATAAAGGGGACTTTGCGAACTTCAAGCTACGATGCGCCGTCTAAAAGCGGTGAATAGTTGTTCCAATGAATGCATAATCACTCCAAGATAGTGCCCGCGATCGCGATCGTCTTAATGATTCTATGAGTATGTGCCATTCTGGGGTCGCAGAATTCGCGGTTTGGGCTTTTTGCCTTCAGTTTCTTGTGCGTCACGTTGTGTCATGCGCTTCGTCATCGCCAAAGTGACGCTTTGCTGCTACTGCTTCAGGAGATTCTCCTACACCCGGCGTGTACGCAATTGGCACCGCCAAACCACCGCCTCTCTCTCTCTCTGTCTCTCGTCATCGGCGACATTTGTTTTGCTTCGTCGGGCACGTAATTATGCTGACGGGGTTGCTAGTTGGTCGCGACACGCTGCGTTCAGTGTTATGTCTGCTTTCCACCGTTTCCCTCTATCGCGGTCTCCATTCGATCCGATGATTAATGCCACTCCGCTCTGCTGCTGAGCCTCCTCCAACCAACCTTTCCGTCCTCTCCGTTTCCTTCCTTTCCGCGCATCTCGCACGCGACGGAAACGCTCAAGGAATGCTTTTAATTTTTTCTGTCTCAAGCTTCGCGATTTTCTCGGTTTCGTCTCGCGGTATGGCTCACACGGTTGTTGACCGTCCCGTCCATGGTGTCGTGTCGTGTCGTGTCGGTCGGGTGTTTGGCGAGAAAACTAATTGGCCTCAAGTGTACTGCTGCGTAACTTGATTCCTACAGCTGCCAGTATGGGAAACACACTGAGCATGCGAATATGTTGAGCACATAATTCACGCGAAAGCGTTCTTCTTCAAAAAATAGAAGAGAAGTCACTCATACTCAAATCCCACAATCGGCACTGATAAGAATCAATTGGTAGCCCTTATAAATCTTAGATCAAATCCCCGTTTTTGGTGCGGCTGTCAATGGTTTGATTGGATTGCGCTTTACGCACTCGACAGGAGGACAGGTGCTTCGTTTACTCGTGGCCCTTGCCGCTATCAGCATCGGCGCTCGCAATGCCTTCGGCGACACACTTAACTGACTTGCAAACAAATTCGCTTTCGCTTTGCTTTGGGACCGTTATCTTATCGCAACGGCGTGTCACCACAATGCAATGTCTCGGTCGGCCACCGCACCACATGGTTTTTAGGTTTATGTTTGTCGATTGTCTTTTCCGGTTCATTATAGTTTTATGTTCTCATTGAGGCCATCGCCACAATGCTTTCCAACAGCGCTGGTCGCAATCAACAAACATGTTCTAGGCGCATGGGTTGAAAACACTATCAACATTTCCCACTCGGACTGGCTGCAGTGCCGCATAAGTTAATTTACTATTTTTAAAGTGTTGGGTGTTTTGTTCCGTTTTTTTTTGTTCGTTTTTTTCCTTCAAGCAAGGTCAACGCTTTCCCTGCCCTGCGAGGGCCTTCGACGTAACCCGGCTTGCTTGAGCCTTTTCCTACGGTGGCTTTTCTCGCCACTCGCCGCCACCGGTTTTCTTGCGCCACACTAATGAATCGTTCACGAGGTTCGCTAAGCACGGCCACGAGACGGGAACCGCTCGGCGAAGGGAGGAAAGAGGTGTCCAATTTTCCTGTAATCTTGTTACCCGGGAGTACGGGGACCACCGTTATACCACACCAACAGACCAACCGACCGACTATTGCGCCAGAAGGTAGCGCTCCGTTTTGTGGTCGATTCCAATGTTTTTTTCCTACGTTGTTCGCCTTTTTCCGTTTGCAATCCGCTTCAGCAAAACCATTCATTCGAACTCCTTCGTTCGATTGGCGGTTTGTGAAAATGTAAGTGAAAGAAAAGCGATTTAGTTTTCCATTTTCGACTCTTTTTTTCTCTCTCTCTCTCTCTCTCTCTCTCTCTCCTTGAGGGTCTTACGTCTTCTCGGCCGGGCGGCCCTGTGTTGCGGTAAGGTTTCGCGCAAACACACACAAAAAAAGTGAAAACTGATCTTATTATGCAATTACGCGGAGCTCAATCTTGCGCGGCCGGTGCAGTACCGCCAGTTGAGCGCCAGTGTTGAGTGCCATACCACCATCAGCCACCAGCACTCGATCGATCTCGACCATCTACCGGCGATCGCGCGCGATCGATGCCAGGGGATGTTTATGCATTCAGTGGAGTTTAGCGTTTGTTCTGCTTTCATTTCGTCTTCTCCTTCGCCCGCCGATGCCAAAAAGGCGACCTTTCCGCTATCATATTCCACTCGTGACATTGAAAGCCAGCCCGAAAAGTGAATGTTGAATGCACTTTCTAGCCCCTATTGCTCGAGTGTTTCGCGTCTCGCGACCGAAGGCGTTTGTGGCCGGTTTCGACTCATCGACTCTCGAAATAGGAGGCCAAGTGTTCCGCTCCATTCTGCGCGAGACGTGCTCGGCTTCCCGGCGCGAATGCCGGACGGCGACACGGCCAATGTCGCTCGATCTTGAAGATCGAGATTAAAAAGGGCGCGCAAGCGAACGACAAACAAAGCCATCAATTTTTTAGTGTAATGTTTACTCGTTGTGGACCATTTTGTGGTGATCGATGCTGATGCTGCCGCGATTAGCACGGCAGCGTTCGAGGGTTTTACACGAATGTGGGTCGTAAAGATGTAGCTCAACGATGGTTGCTGCTGTTTACCAATATAGCGCAGGGTTTATCGCTTGCACCGTGAATCCAATTAGAGCAGTTGACACGTTCCCGAACAGACGGATCATAAAATAAAAACTAAAAACTAATGCTAGCGTAGCGGGAAATGTGGTTCTAATTTTTAGCAAATTGTAAACGCGTGACACATTCTATGACACGCTGTGGACACTTTACGACTTAAGCTCTTGCGATAACACGATCATAACCATAATGTGCAAGGTTAATGCATATTTCATAAAGTGTGTTTTTGTACGCTACAAAGCTGAACCGTAAAAAAAAAACCCCGTATGACTAGCGATTGCCATAGATCACTCTCTGAAGCGTATCCGTAAAAGGATCACAAAAGCAAAGCTGCAATGCATCGTACTAAGCGCACGGTTTTGTCTTTTGCAAATGAACCACTAATGTATCCATTCGCAATCGAGACGCCTATTGTTCACTTTGCACACTAGTTGGGCTACCGCCATTTCGTTTCTAATGGTCTGCTACCATTTTTGCGGCACACCGAAGTGAGCTACTTAAGAATTCCGCAAATACCGCGCTCCGGCACACAATGGGGCCTGTTTCGCAGTTCTAAATTCACCCCGCCCGTACGTCGTGGGGTGGTTGTTCGTCTTGAACGCATGCTTCACGGTAGAACCGGGGAGGGGCTGGCTTTGAGTGCTTTTTTTTTTGAGCGCCTTGGTACACCACATCATATGACGGTATCGTTGGTATCGTTGGGTCCACAAAACCGTGACCGACCGTGATTGGCGGTAATGACCTCAAATCGTTAGTGCAGCTCACCACAAGAAGAAAAAGAAGAAGAAGAAGAAGAAGAAGAAGTGCCTGTTCTATGGAAGGTATCCGAAATGCTTTGATTTCTTCATTGAACCTAGTCTACGGACTAGGAGGGACTTTTGCGGGTGTGCTGAGGGGGGAGGGTGGTGTATGATGTACGACAAGACACCCACGCACAGGGCGCACGGTGAGATATTCAGGTCAGCGATCGCAATGGCGCCTAAAAAGTGACCCCCGCGTTGCTGTGAGTCAGCGTAGCGCAAGTATGCTGATGCTGATGGAATGCCACGATTCGATAGAGCATAAAACGTGGACCTTTGTTGGACCGCGTTGGAGTGATCGTACGGATGGGGCCTTAGGTTGACTGCCACTAATGGCGGAGTCACGGCAACAGTCACGAACTTGGTTGCCAACGATGGTTGGAATGTTATTTTGGTTTGGGGGAAAATTTCTAAAATTCGTGCCGTTGACATTCGTTTTCCAGTTTCCGTTGGATCTTTTAATTTTATTTCTATGCTTAACATGAAACTCGACATAAACCATGATTATTTCTTGATGGATTATCGTATTTTTCAAGTTCTTCCCAAAAAACTTCGAAAAAAGAAATTCCAAAGCAACTCTGTCTGCAAATCAAAAGACTTGAAGACGAATAGGCGACGAACTCCTGCGCAAAGTTACTTCATAATGGCTAGATTGCTCTGCAGCTGCCGATGCTTTACCACAGCACATCAACACCATCCTAGTGGTAGAGCTGTTGTGCCGGCTAATTGAATGGCTTTAGTGTTAGGGCAGTGGCTGGCTTTCCCACGGAATCCTCAACCTCTCCCTCGACCAACCAAACCACTAAATCGGAACGGTGGTGGTTCCAGTTCATTCCGGTTTACACTTCGACCGCGCACCACCTTCTTCATCTGCCGCTGCCGGAAAATGTCTTCACCTGTCCGTCACCTTCCGTTGCGCCACGCGGTGTTTTCACTTTTCACGCACACAACGCACCGGCTGCCTCAGTCAACGGTCATCTGGCCTCTCTGACCGGTCTCGGCACTGGCGGAGAAATTGTCTTTAATCTCCGGTGCGCCACCACCACGCCCGGTACGCGAATTAGTGAAATGAAAAATGGGAAAACGGCGGCGAAGGAGGAAAACATTCGAACCAAATTACCTACCGGTGGCCACCGTACTCGTGACACGGACACTTTCCCGGGTATCCCGGGTCCACTGAACTAGCGACGAAGGCATTAACATTCATGGGCATGGGCACATGGTAATGAAATTATCTCCACCTGCCACAGGAGCCAGCTGAATGGTGATTATGTGGTGTGTTCACAGCATCGGCCACTACCGCGGGAAAAGAGTTCATCAGCAGCAGCAGCAGCAGCAGCAGCAGGCAACTCTATTAACCACCAAGACATACGCCGGGTTCATACGCCATCATCATCGTTGGGAGTTTGGTCGGAACAGGGTTATTATACTGAGAACGGCCGAACAATGCACGCATCGGTTTGCATAAGTCAATGTTGCGAAGGGTCCAAATCATACCTCTTTTGAGAAGCGTTACTGTGGTTGGAGCACCGCGTGTGGTGTGCGAATAAATTAAATCTCGTGACGGAGTTGGGAGCATGTGACTGAGTTGGGAAGCTCCAATCGTCTATCCACTACCACCGCTCACGCTCACAGTTTGCCGTAACCTTCGCTGATTGATTGACACTACTATCTCCTAGCATAGACGGGATGGTGTTCCATGAGTTTGCACAAAATGAAGCCAAAGTGGTAACGGTATTTTGACACATTTAAGAACATTCTTCGCACCACCAACAGCATCACCATCGTCGCGATCATGTGATCGCGAGCTAACGCACACTGCGCACACCATTCCTGCTCAGTCATGTTTTCAATCTGACCAAACCTTGAGGACTTTAATTGATGGTTTTTTTTTTGTCGGGTGCCAAAAAGGGGCGCGGTGTTGCTAGTACAGTAATGCTAGTAATGCTGGTGCTAGCCTCAAATAATTATCCCCCTTGCGCAACGTTCCACCCGCGACAAAGCCATCGCTAATCGGATTATACAGTTGTGGGTTCCCTCCACCAGCATTACGCAAAGAAACTGGAACGTAAACAAATTGATTATGCTACAATAAATCATCTTCCATTCGGTGAGCACTGTAACTGGCAACACAACTTGGCGCCTGGGAGTAAATTGGTTTCATTTTTCGGGGCCAACTTTTGCGTAGAAAATTCCTTTTACATCATCCAAACGAGTGATTATCAACGTTTTACGATCGCGCTTGTACCAATGCCGCTACATTCGGTCGACGTTGAGTAGTGGCAGCGAAACTGTCTAGACGTGGCCCGTTGGCCAAGAGGCTGAAGCTGAGACTAAACCGATGCAGCCAACCGATACGCTCATAAATCGAATGTTAAACAGAGCTTGGGAGAGGACACCTTTGATGGCTGCGTCGTAATGTCCACATTTGGCATCCTTTGTTGTTGTGTGGTAGTGGAATTGAATTTACTACTGGTCTGAGTATGGATGGTGCAGTATTACTTCATAAAGTTGTTCCTTTATTACCTTTTACCTTTTTTGAAGATCGCACGAAAGGCTTATCCTTGGAATCAAAAACCTGTATTGCTCTACTGTATTAAGTATCCTCTTGTATTACTTCTTGAAAGCTTAAGTACTTATAAAACTCAATATCAATCCGTACATAGAACACTAATGAATATGGAATACTACCGCTGGTACCGCTTCTTTCGTTCTACGATCACGAGCCCAAGATCCGCAAAATCCGCGCCGAAGAGAAGTCCGAAGAGGAGCCATTTTCTGCCAGCCATTTAATTAATGTTCCATTCTCTCTCCCTCTCCATTTTCAGCGCTTCTGCAATGCACCGCACCGACCGTGACGGCCGTTCAGACGGAAAAGGAAGCGTACTTCAATGGATCCGCTTATCTTAGGTTAAAGACGCCAATGACCCTATGGAGCTATTCGGCGATTAGTTTTAAGTCATGCCGAGGTAAGTTCCTGACCGCATCGAAACCACCTAGCAGCGTTCTGCAGTCCAAGGTTCATGCTGCTTGCAGTAGTGTTGTGCTTCGTTGGCCCCCGTTTGGATTGGCAGAAGAACCACGGTCGTAGTAGAACGCGGCGCGAGGTCTTTATTTTTGTTTTCATCCAACGCCCCCATCCAAAACGGCCTCCGAGCGTCACGCTTGAGCTCCAAATCGGAAAAATGTATTCCACGGAAGAGTCGGGGATAATGAAAAGCCGTCATAAAAATTACTTTATAAAAAAACAACGAAGCCCTCCGAAGCTCTGAAATTGCGCTCGTGAAGCACAATGGTCGATTTAGCAGCATGGAGGGAAATGGTTGAGGCCATGTCGGAGGGATACAGCCGGAGTGCCGGACGCTGCAGTGGCCGGTCGGTTGAAGCTGAAAGCTCATAAGCTCGTAACGGGTGCTGCTACCGTAATCGTACCGACTTCCTCATCAAAACATAAAAAAAAACCGCAAACAATAGTAAAAACAAAAACAGCAAAACCTTCCCCTTCAACGTGATTGGATGCTGCCCCCCTCGTGGTGCGATTGGAATGTACTTCAGAAGTAGGTGTGGAGTATGTGCCAGAGTAACACTAGCTAGCGCCAGAAGCCAGCCAGCCAGCCAGCTGGTAGCTTTTACGATGGTGCTAGTGCTAATCAGCATCCCAAACGGGCGGGCTTTCTATTTTGAAAGCGTTAAACCATCACTTATCACACGGCAATCACAGCTCGGCGGTAACCCGAATCGAGCTCGACGCTCGTACTGATTATTAATTAAAAGTAGTGATCCATTGGCAGTGGCCCTTCAATGATTCCCACGTTTGCCAGGTGTGAAACTATGTAGCGGCCAAGCTAAGAAACGCGATCCTCTCAACACATAACCCATATCTTGTCTTGTGGTTTGAGGGTGCGATACCGGAATAGCGACACCGGGTTCATGGGAGTGGAAGCCGAAGCCCGTTTTTAACAACAATGGGAAACCTGGGAATCGAACGACAATGCTGACCATTTGGCCCCGGGAGATTGTAATTGAATTCCGTTTACTAGAGCGCGGCGCAATGTTACCTAGCGCGAGAGACTTTCACTGTCAGTCTCTCTGTCCATCATTTGCTGTGCCGCTTTTCTGCGTTTCATCGGGCGTCAAACGATGATAACACGATTGAACCAGCTCATTTTCGACCACCGCTTACACCACCGGAAGAGCGTATGATCGGAGGAGATAGGGGATACCAAATGGAAACGCCTCTCACTTTCTATCAAATTCGCTGGATCGCTATTTTTTTCGGGGCGGAGAATGAAACAATGCTAGCGAAGCGGATTGATCGAGCGAAAAAGTGCCCCTTTTCCTCTCGATTTTGGTTAAACAGGAGAGCGCTTTTTGGTGATCACTCGATAGGAGGTTAAACAGAGCGTTTATGGATCGCACTCCTCTGTCGACACGATCGCAGTTATGTTTCATGCGAACACATAATTGACATGTCCTGGTGCATGCTTGTGTTCGGTGTAAGTACTACGCCGGGTGTTACATGCCCGTGTACAAGGTGGCAGCTGCAGCAGCACGTTGGTGTGGTGCTGATTCATGCCTTGCTCGTTGCGACTCCTTGCTACACGTTGTCCGGTTTTGGGCAGTTCGTGTTCGTGAAGGCGAAGAAACGAGTTAATCTCCCTGACATCATACACCCAGCAGCTGCGCCGACCGGCCGGTTGCTAGTGGTTTCCGTGAAGTTTCCATTTCTGGCACAAAGCACCAGACAAAGCAGCAGTTTGCGAACGACATAATGAGTCATTGTGTGTAGGCCGGTTTCCGTGGTATGCACTGACCAAATATCCTTTAATGAGATGTTATCCATAATGCGCTTAAGATGTCATCCTTCATGTGCGGTTCATCCAATGATCATCTACAGCAGTGGAAGAAACACATTTTTAGGAATACTTAGTTATGCCAGGAATTCATAATCTTCCCTGTGACTCAAGATCACGATCCTCCCTTGGAGTAGGACAAGAAGGTACAAAAGGTCGATGAAGATTCCACAACACGCCACAACAAAAGGGCTGCAATCAATGGCGCCGATGAACACATCGCCGTATCGTGTGCCCTCCCCTGTATGGGCTTTCGCTTCATTCGTTTCGCCTTGATATGCATTCCCTCATTGCAATTCCCTGCACTGTCGGCCTGGTGCCTGGTGGTGTTCTGACTCACACGTACACATGACTGCAACTGCATACCGTTGCAGAAGCCCCCCAATTAACCAATGCCCCTCCTCCACTCCACATCGTGCTTACCTTTGCCAACCTTTTCTTTTTTTTTTCGTGCGATCAAGATCGAGTTTTGCATGAAATGCGCACCTCGCATCGAGGAAGGTCGCGATGCAACGAGTACCACCCACAACGCGTAACGGTTACAACGTTGTACTGACTATGGGAGTTGTCCTATGGGTTTGTCGCTGGTTACACTGCCTTCGTGGAACGTTTAATTGGGGCGACAAACTGGGTTCCCCCGGGGAGGAGGAGTTGTAATGGCATGTTAGCTTCGGTGCGAGGTTGCAAAAATCTAGGTTCACGAATCCACGGACCGGACGGACTGACGAGATGGTCTGGATTCGCTTCGCCTTCCTTCCGGGGAAGTCTCTTTCGCCATTGACCCCGATGTGTGCAAGCACCGCTGTTCCGGTTTCCTCGCGCGCGTGTGTGTGTGACGCTCTCACACGTACGTCGGACGGTCCCCTTCTCCCCCTGGGGTTGACACTGTAAACGGGGAACATCAGCTGAAAAGACCATTTAGCGACATCGGTCAGCTTTTTGAGGTTATGGAGCGTAGTGTGTACACGGGAAAAATGTTCTCGTCCCCATTCGCGGTCGGGGTGTGGCCGGTCGGTAACGGTTCATTAAATGTCCAACAAATAATTCGTCGCCCGAGACCCGACGGCTGACCAAAGCACTCGCTGGCTGACCAAACAAAAGCAGCAACGCCGGACCGGACCGGACGCCATAATGCATATCTGTGCGTGCAGCGCCGAACCTGTCTGTCGTGTGTG
>NC_064874.1:20552091-20554591 GCF_943734745.1 Anopheles darlingi | reverse complement strand
GCAGAAAACAAAGAGCCCAACCGCTCGAAGCTGTAGGACAGTAGAAGATGATACCACTTAAAGGGGAAGAGAGGATCCGCCCCCTCCCCCTAGTAGGCATTATTTGGTCGAGACGATCGGTCCACACATAATCAGAGGACGTGCTCAGGACGAAACGAAAAGCTAGATTAATTGTTTTAACCTCCATTTGCATATTCCTGCTTGTAACGGGATGTGCGGTATGGAACTATGTATAATCGAAAGCACTAGATAGGAAAGTAGTAACCCAATCGACGCATATCATCCTCGAAAACGCGACGAGATCTGAGCATCCTATAGCGTCCTAAACCGAAAAGCCCAAAACGATACTCGGCGCACAATGCCGGTCAATATTATGTAAATTGAAGAGTTCCAGAAAAAGGTTCCAATCTTGCATCGGAATAGGTGCCCAGGCCAAGAAATCCGAAAACCCGAGACCCAGAGACTACGCCGAAGGGGGTGGAATGTAGCAAACGGAAAGGAACAGAACAATCATTGAAATAATGCGATCGTCATCACATCAATCACTCTGTATGAATTCGTTCCTGGCAAAAAACCATTCCGGTAGCCCTAATGGCGAGGCGAGAACAAGGTCATCATAGGGAATGGATGTGGGATCTCTTCTACTACACCTTAATGCAACGATGGACAGCTAAGCAACGGAAACGAGTAGATAGTAACTTAGAACTAAATGATAGCTAGATGGTGTAGTGAAAAGAACGAACCGAGTACATTGGCCACTGGCGACTAGTAGTGTCGCAACAGAAGATAATAAAGGATCGATTTTCGGTCGAACGAAACAAAAATCAACTTTCCATCACCCCTCTTGACGGCAATATTGATGGACTGGATTGGACGATGATAACGCTTGATTGCGATGAGTTCTATTTCAGGTGAGTAAGTAAATCAAACAACTCAAACACTCTACAATCATTCTTTCGTATTTATACCATTTTAAACCAGAAGGAAAGTAAGTTCAGATTGGAAATTGTTTTATTTTTTTCATAAAAAAAGTAAGAAAGAAAAGGCATAATTCTTTGTGTCTTTCCAATCGAAGCAAGATCGGGCTCCGAACGAGTTGGGGGCAGACGGGGGTGGTGAGTTGGGCTATCATTTAACGAAACGAAACGGGGAAAGGTGCCGATGAATTTCGCGGTTTAACAAAAGCCAGATCTATAACAATAACAACAACAACAACAACAATAGCAGCGACATTGGCTACTGTTACTGCTGCGTGCTTGAGTGAGTGAGTTACTATGCGAGGACCTCAAGGACATTTGGATAGTGCCCTTTGACGCATTGATAGTGGTGATCGGATTGGCGCCATGGTAGTGTAAAAATGAATGGAAGCAAAATAAAAAAAAAGGCAATAGTTAAAAAAAACAATAACCACCATTCGCGTTATGTGACGCGTTATATGGAATAGACCAACTGGTTCTCTAGGAGTTAGGAATAAAAAACAGTATTAAATCATCTCTCCGCCTATCTCTCTCAATCTCTGTCATAATCCTGTGCCCGTCGATTTTCACAACTTCGGCATCTACCCGTCTTCAATCTTTCCTCACCCTCCCCCATCCTATTCCCATCTATTCTACACTTAACAACTTCCATTCCCATTTCCTCCATCTTCCCTTTCACCCACCTTTCGTTACTTCAAGTCTCCACATTAGCTAGTTCGCGGTCGCAGTCGCGTCGTTTCGCCCCCGGTGTCGCAAGATCGCGCTTCCTCCGTTCGTTGACGTTCAAAAGGTTCAAACTAACTCTGTGGCTAACTAGCTAACTAACTAACTGACTAACTAACTAGCGGCTAACTAATCTAGAGAAAGGAAAAAAAAACGGATCTCCAACTTTAATTCTCAAACTCGAACTCGAACGAACAGCATGATACGGCGCAGTGTCTAAGAATCGATAACTTCGTATAAGTGATATCCGCTCCACCCGATCCGTGGTGTGGCAGTAGTCTTAAATAGCAGTCTGCCTCCACATCGGCAATAGTAGCGGGGTACGCATTAGTTGGATTAGTTAGTTGGATGATGACGGAGAATGCGGGCTGCCTGGCAATTAGTCTAGACTGTGGCTGTAGATGAGTTTACACAATAATTTAACGAGTTTCTCTTTAGTTTCAACGTTTGCTTGACCGCACAGAGGCGGTCCTCCACCGCCGTATTCTCTATACAACAACCCACGTATTCAGCTAATAGTCTCCAACATCACCACACGACACCACGCTACTGTACACATATTCGTGGTTTTTTCGCGCGTTTTTCGTTTTGTTTTTATCTTAACATTAGTTATCACATTTTAACGCGTCCTCTCTTCGCGAGGTGACACGCCACAACAAAGCTGCTGCTTGCCTCGCGATGCACCACTACTGTATGGTCGTCTCTAGTGTCTCCTTCCAGCAGCTGCAGTAGCAGCTGTAGCAGTTTCAATGCCACAGTGCAGTGCTCTGCTGGGTGCGGACAACACACGATTGCTGTGT
>NC_064874.1:20519591-20547091 GCF_943734745.1 Anopheles darlingi | reverse complement strand
ACCACATGATCTTGGATAGGTTCTGCACCTCGAACAACCCGAACTCGTCCGGTTTCAGGATCGGCTTGGCAATGCACAGCCACGGTAAGTGCTTCCGGAGCTGCGGGATGATGTAGTGGACGAGAAATCCCAGTATGCAGGCCCCGGTATGCAGCACATGGTTGATCTCGGGCTGCAGCACCGTAAAGACGGTGCTACAGTGAAGGCTAAACATGGCCACGGCTAACACGGTACACACGACGGCATCATTTTTCAGCCGGGCCGTCACCGTATCCTGCAGCTTTCTCGGCAACGGATCGTCCAGTTCGTCCTTTGCTTCGTCCCGGGCCGCTTCCTCATCAAAGTCCCGGTTCATCTCGTCCGTCGAACGGGCCGACGAGGAGGACGGTTCGTGTCGATCACCACCGGCACCACTGTGATCTCCGGCACCTTCTCCTCCTCCTCCTCCTCCTCCTCCTCCTCCTCCCCCTTCTCCTTTCGTATCATCACACGATCCCGAGGAAACGGAATGCTTGGGACCATCCCGGATGGCACCGCTGGACGTCGTATCATCATCGTCCGGGTGTGCCAATAGCATCGATTTGATGACGGCCCAAACGTACGTGTAATCGCTGGCACAGCGCGAAAGATGGTACGAAACCGTCACGAGGAACGCACAGAACATCGAGAACAGGACGTGCTGGGTACCGGTTTCCGAGAGCGCCCCGAAGGCGGGCCCAAACAGAAGCGTACAGGCCAGCACCGACCGCAGCACGGACAGAAAGGATGCCAGAAGGCTGCAGGATGCGTTGCTGCCGAACAGATGCATATCGAGCTGCTCAAGCAGATACATCGTGAAGGTGTTAATCTGCGGGAACAGACCCAAACTGAAGAGGAAAGGAAACGATAGGATCACCACCGACAGGATGTTTTGGCTCGTCTGCAGAAACAGGATGATGGAGATCGGGAACCCGAACAGAACGATCGTACCACCGGGCTGAACGGCCTGGCCCAGCTCGAGCTCGTAATCGCGCAGTAACCGATGGGTACCGAGGAGCAGCGCGCAACACAGACAGAAGTAGATCGGCCGGGAGTAAGTGACGGTCTTATTGAACCCATGGATCGGTGAAGCCGCATCCGGCTGCACGCTTTTCAACAGCGAATACTGGCTGCCCGCGATCACGAAACAAAAGATGAACGCGTACAGATCTTCGTAGAACTTCAGGTACAGCACGGCCGAACCGAGCAGCGAGACAAGCGTACAGAGCCCGATCGCCAGCACGACCTGTGCCCAGCTGGTGTCGCGATCGAACAGTGCCAGCAGCTGCAACCGGTTCATCGAGATGTTTAGATGCTCTCGGAAGCAGAGAAAATTAAGCGTAAATCGGTAGTAACGCTTTGGCCGCCCCGTGCCACCGGATGGACCACCACCACAACCAACACCGCTAGCGCCAACGCCTCCCCCACTACCACCCACCGATTCGGCGAACATCGAGTGGGGTACGACGTCCGTACTTTGGGCCCGCGATAGGCTACAGTCCGTAGAGGTGATGAGTGCCTTATCGATCGAGCCTGGGTGAGCTCCCGGGCCACCGGAGGAAGCGATGGAGGCCGTGTTGAAGTCATCTCCCCCACCACCGGCACCAGTTGATGACGAGATCGTGCCAATTGTCGCATTCGGGGCACTGAGAATGCTACCGATACCGATGCCGATGCCACTACTCGACGATGGTCCTCCTCCTCCTCCTGCTACTCCCCCGTTGATGCTCATACGGCGGGAGCTCGAATGGTGATGATGATGCTGGTGCATATGGTGCAGATGGTGATGGGCGTGCAGATGATGGTTGAGCGCACCGAACCGTTCCTTGATAGCGTTCGCTGCACATCGTAACCAACGGTCGGAATCGTCGCCAGCATAGAAATTCCAAGGCAGATCTGCTCCACTGCCAACCGTACCCGGGACTAGCTCACTCCCTATCGCACCGCTTCGACTTCCACCGATACCACCACCAGCATCACCCAGCTGTTGTCGACCTTGCGCTAGAGAAGATTGTTGTGCTGCTGCTGCTGCTGCTGCCGACGCGGCTGCTCCGATCTGCTGCCCTTCGAGTGCATCGAGACAATAGTGGCAGTTGTTGTTGTCATCGTCACGCCAATAGTCTGGGCCGAGGCTTGCACCACCACCACGCCAATAATCCGGCCCTAGGGTCGATCCATCACGTCTCGTATAGTCTGGACCTATGCTTGACGCAGTGGCAGCACCCGACCCAGACGTTCCCGAGCCGGATGCCGTCGTACCATCGTCGGCAAGTTTAAGCATTCTCATGCGGCAGTTTAGCTGACGGTAGGATCGAGAGGGTAAAGCATTCCCTCGCGAACGGAAGCTGAAGCTCCCGTTCGTTTGCTGCTCGGACAGGGCATTGTTACCGGGCAGATAGATCGGCGGTATTGGCACATCGGAACGGTAGTTGAGGAAGGTAATTAACGGGGCGGTAGCCGCATTCTCCGGTATCCGCTCGGCCGACAGCCGTTGCGAGAGTGTCCGATTGTAGATCTTGCCGCTCGTGCTCGGATAGTTATCCTCGATGCTAAGCCGTCGAAAGCTGAAACGACCCGGTGGTGACGATGAGGTCTTCGGGATTGCACCAAGACTACGCTGCGTGGTGGAGCCGGAATGGGAAGCCATGGCTCCACCTCCGCCGGCTACGTTGACTTCCTGCGAGGACCCATCCGAACCGATCGGAGCCGTCTTAAGTTTAAGCGCACCACCATCGTCTCCATCGTAGGGACGTGCCGGTGTTTCGTTGGCCGAAGACGTGGCTTCCTTCTTCTGACCATCCTTCTCCTTTGGGGGGCTAATGTCTTTCGTGATCAACAGATCCTTCGAACTGGCACTCGCATGCTCCCAATCGCTCGAGGATAGGCACCCGTGCTCATCGAACTGTTTCGCCGGTGATCGTAGCGTATGGCTGATCGTGGGACTCGAGGAGGTTTTCTTCACTTCCACCCCTGCCGGACCCGTTCCCGCGATCGCTTGCGCGACTGCCGTACATGACGCGTTCTTGGCCTCCACGATGACCACTGCATGCTGCTCGGAGCCCGTTCGATGATTCCGCGGTTCGAGGAGTGGTGAACGGGAACCCGCATTGTTCTCCGTGTCCGAGTCCGTCGATTGAAGGCCACTATCCTGGTGATCAATATCGGAATCGGCCGCATCATCACTGCGATCACCAGCGTCGTAATCACCATCGCCGCCAGTGGCGGCGGTGACCACTAGCGAATCATCTATCGGGTCGTCACCGTTCTTCCGCTGCTTCTGTTGCTGCTGCTGCTGATGGTGAAGCCGACGGAGTTGATCGTGCAACGTAAGATCCTCCTCACTGTCTGCTATTCGCCCATGACCCTGTAGCTTCCGTCCATCACCTTCATCGTCCGCTTCACGATCTACATCGACACTAGCTGGATGTTCTCCTTCTTCCTCTTCTCCTGCATCGTCCTCTTCCTCCTCGTCTTCTCCCTCATCAGCATCTGCATCATCATCATCATCCGCATCATCATCCTCCTCCTCTTCCTCCTCCTCCTCCTCATCGTCATCATCCTCTAGTCCATCGTCGTCCGAGTCATCCGACTGCAAATCGAATCGCTGCACAACCGCATTCTCATCCGCTACTAACCGACCTCCGCTCTTGATCGGCGTGTTCTCGTCCGATTGCTCAGCGATCGGATAAACGGGATCCCCGGTACCCGTGCCAACCATTGTCAGCAAGCTTGAACCAACGTCCCGGCCGCGGCAAACATCTACCAGCCCCGATCCGCTGCTTCCTTCGTTGGATTTAGTAAACAGATTCAGGTACGGGTTGCGAGACAAGCACTTGCTCGGTGGCGGCAGAACCGTGTGCCGCGGATTGCGCAACGTTTGGCCACCTATCACTTCCACACTGTTCGGGTGCGTCGGAGTGAGATTGGGGATCGAGGCCGGACTGCAGATTTCCAGGGCCGCACTCTTGATCCTGCGTACCGATGTTAACGATCGGGGTAATGGTCTCGTGCCGCTAGTCCCGTTGGCCGTGTTCGTGTTGGCGGAATGACGACGACGTTTACTACCACCGCCGCCACTAGCACTGTTCGCTCTGCCGCTGCCGGAAGTGATGCCCCCACCGGTACCGGCATTAATGCTACCCCCACCGCCACCACCACTACTACTGGCGATCGTTGGGAGCTGCAGTGCGGACATGGTACTACTCGAATCGCGTCTAATAGGAGTACCCTGGTGCGGCAAGTACGCTCCGGTGGATCCCTTCCCAACGCCGCCACCAATGCTGTTACTGCTACTCACTCCATCGTTCGGTGTGCTTTCGATCGCCAGCTGTACGGCCGACTTCGTGTAGCTATGGTCCATGTGGTAAAGATCGGATGGATCGAGATTCTGCAGCGCCAGCAAATGGTGATGATGATGGTGATGGTGATGATGGTGCAGCTGATGATGGTGATGGTGAGGATAGAGCGAGCTGGCCGATTTGTTGCTCTGATCGTCGGAACTAAGGTGCCGTTGTAGCATCGCTACACCTGATGAACTCGTTCCTTCGCGCCTTGAACCACTACCGCCAGTACCGGAGGTGGTGCCACTCGTTGATACGCCGCTACCGCTAGTGCTGCGCCCTACACCGCCTTGCTTCCGACGATGCCGCGCACCCTCGGATTCTCCAACACTGCCAACAACATCACTACCTATGGCCACATTTTCCGAATCCAGTGACACCTGCCTCTGCAGCTGGCTGTTCATGAACCGCTGCTTACGCTTCGACGTGTACTGATGCCGCCGTAGCGACGCATTCGATTGTGTTTGGCCCATCGTCAGCCGTCCTCCCGTTGGTTGATCCTTCGAGTAGCTTCCCGCTTCCATCACGATGGTCGCGCTACCACCGGCACTACTCGATCCTCCGGCAGCGTGACGTGCCATCTCCCTCATCGTACCGCTCTCGAGGGCCAGCTCGGAAAAATGATCCTGATTGGGCGTTGAAAGCGATCGTTTGTGGGTTGATGATGCCGAGCTGCCGGCGTGCACCTCTGCCATCGAATGCGTCTGCACCGTCGCCGAGCTCCGAGACCCTCTTCCACCGCTTGTTTCGCCACCAGCAGCAGAACCACCACCAGTGGCACCACCGCCCGTTGCACCACCACCACTTAGCCCACTGTCACTCGATTCGGAGCTATTCTTCCGGTGTACATCCACCTTTAGATCGATGGTGCTTGTCACCTGCTCGGGGAAGTCAAACGATAGGGCACTGTTGGCGTAGCTGTGGTTTTCGTCGCTCCCATGCTCGACCGATGTACGCGAAGAGGCGGCATTCACCGGTGGTGTGCCAACTACCTCGACCGTTCCTAGAATTTGCATCTCGATGCCCGCCTCATCATCGTCACCGCCCGATCCTGTACCAGCACCTGCCTTAGAGCGCCCGTTGTTGGCTAGTTTCGTTCCATGGCCGACAACACCGGCGCCCGGACCAACTCCTCCTAGACCGGGCTTTTTCAGGTTCGTATCCGACATTGTACGCGCTCGATCGTACATTCGGTGCAGTGCCACATTTACCATCTTGAAAAACGTGATAATGACGGCGATCAGCACACAGTACACGCTCCATACAATTATCGTTGTCGGAAAATACTACAAAGAGAGAAAACAGACGGAGAAATAGGCGAATTAATAATCGTATCTGAGTAACCACAGCTGAGCGGTGTTGCAGCAGACAGGAAAGGCTGACCAACGATCGAACATTTTTACATAACATACAGTCGACAAAACTGTCCAACTGCCAAGGACCCGAAACGCTGTTGGCAATGTTCGGGAGTGCAGAAGAAAGAGCAGTTGAAAGGATGCCATAAGAAGGAGTTAACTTTCAAGGCTGCTTATCCAATTAATATATCTGATGAGAGCGATGATTAGATAGAAAGCAGATAAGAAGCGCCACGTGCTGGCGGGCGTTCAGAGTTCAAGGTTGCTGTTTTGGCCCCTTTTTTGGCTGGGCGGTTTTGTTTGAAACGGTTCGGTAGGTTCGGCGGGGTTCGGTGGTTGAGTTTTGCGGTACGAGCGATCTCGCGGTCTGGTTGGTTTACGATGCCACAATAGTTAGCATTCACTTCGAGAGGCTGTAAACAGCAGCGTCGATGAGAGCGAGCGGCTGCAAAGCTATTGAAGGTCACGGCCGTTACAAGCGCGCCCAGAGTGATTACAGATACCGACTGCAGACAATAGCTGCCGAGTGAATGAAATGTTGAGAACGTTTTAATTTTGTGAAAATTGTGGACCTCCCATACATTACATAAACAAGCGTGACCTAATTCCATTGCACCGTCGAACGCAGCATCGTGTACAAGGGCAAAACCACCAAGATGACAAATATGCATTAACAATGCACAGCGAAGAGAATGTTATGAATAATATTTGTACTCTCCTCGAGTGCCAAATGCTCGTGATAGAACAAAATGATTGGTTCGCAACGAGCGAACATAAGCATATTAGGGGTGGGCAACATGGAATTGAACTAAAGGACTATTTAATTTATCATCCCACCGTTCATCGTCTTCCCTGAAACAAGGCCAGGGTCAAGCAGCTAACAGAACCAGCACTAGCGCGTTGTTTGGTTGAGCAAGTCCAAATGGGGGATTCAATCAGGCTGTACCAGTCAGCCATCTACGTGGGTAGGATGGACTGCGTTACGTGAGCGCTCGAAGAATGGTGGTGAAGATGCCCATTACCTTTTCATTGCGGCGGAGTTTTTACAAATCGTTTGGCAGCCACCACGCACTAATGGGCAGACAGAGTGTTGCGGACATTCACTCCATCCTTCTAGCATTTCCATGCCTTTCGGGTAGCGCTGTCAATCAGCTGATTCCATCGAACGTAGCACGCCGTGCTGTGCTCGTCAGTAGTCAGCTCCTTGGGAACGATGATCGTGATCAATTGGGCTCTTGGCAACGGTCGTGATGGTCGATACGAGACGCGCGATTGGTATAGGAGCCAACATGAATCATCGTATCAATCAGAGTGTCGCATGTGCGTATGTGCGAATGTTCGTCGGCCCATATTGTACCCGGGCCCTGACACGCATGAATCATCCCACTCTTAACGTCTCATCCAATGCCCTCTCTTACTTACCATGTAAATGATGAACGGAAGAAACAACAGAAACAACCAGATGTACAGATGGACGGCATTGCAGAAGACATTCTGATGCACGTCGTAGTACCAGCCGCCGGTCAGACTGGCCAGCACTCCTTGGCGCAGGATTTCCAACGTTTGCGAACCCATTGCTGCTCCTGCTGCTGCTTCTGCGGCTGCTGCTGCTGCTGCTGCTGCTGCTGCTGCTGTTGCTGCTGCGGTTGCTGCTCGTTCATTTCATCGTGCTGCTGCCGTTAGGAGGCAGGCGTACTTCCTCCTCAATGTTCGGCTAGTTCTTTTCTGCAGCCCCGCTAAAGCTCGAACACCAGTGGCCGATGACGATGGTACGGTTGCCGGCTGCGATACGGAAGTGGTCACCATTCGTTGTCTCGTTCGTCACACAACTCATGATCCGATGAGCAGCTGCATGGTTTCGGATGCAACATCAAAATGAAGAAATATTCTTCCAGAGCCCGCTGCTCCACTTTGCTCTAGCAATGACTGCGCTGAACCTCGTTGACGAACCGACAACAAACCTCTCTCGCAACAATGCACTCACGCACGGCACGCTTGGATGCAAATACTTTCATTAGCCAAAACACTGCCCACTCTGGCGACCAGACCCGTCGTCTTCCACTCTCTTGCACAAGCCCGCACACTTCGTACACTTGGCTACCTCCACGTTCCAGTTGCACTTCCTACTCTCTCCGGATCCTCTGGACTTCCTTGCTTTCCGGGAGGGGGTGGGGACCTACGTACGATCACTACTCTCAGCCCGCGCACTCGACCGCCCCTCTGAAGAAGTATGCCAGCGAGCCTGCCTGCTGGCGGCTTTTGCCCTCCTTTCGCGAGCACCAGCTGCGCGGAAGGGTACAGGTTTCAGGAACCGGACTTGCGAAGCAGCCCCCGCCGTGCCCGCACTTCTCACAAAGCACTACCGCTCTCGCTTAAACGTGCCACGGATATTATGGCACAGAATCGTGCGAAAGAACGGCGTGACCCCGAACGCACAAAATGTGTTGTAACGAGCTGCGCGTGTTGAGCGAATGGGGATTTCTTTTTCGGTGAAGAGCAAGGATCACGCTGCGCTGGGCTGATTAACGATATTCGCGGTCCTGATTACGAGGGAACTAATTCTTTTGCACCTGGGATCGCGTTTTGTTGCCTGCTACTCCTTTCTTTTCTTGGACTTCTCTTCAAGATTTTTCCTTCTTCCCGTTTTCCTTCGCTTTGACAGCACGGCCACTTAGATTTTGACAGCAGGTATTGCGGCTTGACAGATGGTGTTTTGAAAAAAAACATGGAAAAAATATTTCGATGTTCGATGTTCGAATTAAAAAATATTTTAATCTAGGGAAGGAGCTCTAATAGGAGTTCCGGGGATTATTATTATTCGGATTGCAACCACTATACATTGTTATTTTTGCAATTTCACATCAGGAAGTTTGGACTAACAAAATATTATGATAGTGTATTACGGTGCGATGTTTTTATTGTTGGAAAAATCATCCCGAGTGGGTTGGCAGGAAATATAATAGAATTTGAGCATAATCATAACAAAACATTTCCCGCCGAAACGAACTACAATCGACATCCTAAATTACTGTGCGTGCGTTATCCCAAACTATTCGCAGGACTAGATAGTGATCCAAATTCTAATGCGTTTAATGTGAATGCTGAAAACACGGTATCTCATTGTGGCGGAGTGAATGCCCAAGGATCTTCCAATAACAGCTCGTTGCCGAAACCAGCAAGTGAAGCTCCAGAGAATCCAATATCAAGCCTGTTGAACATGGATGCTATTCCCAGCAATTTTCAGATCGGGTATGTTCACTAAATTGTTTGTATAACACATTAGAAACTTGGTATTGCGATCCTGATGAGAAATCTGTCTTCTATGTCGTTGCAGTTGTACCAAAATCGAAGTAGTAAACATGCCGACTGATCAGGAAGGGCGCAATCAACAGTTAGCACATCCTTCGTTGCCTTCCGGTGTATCCTGCAGTAAATCTGCAGACGATGGGAACGATCAAAGAGAAGACGTTGAAAAGATATTGGATGCTACGGCAGTACCACGATATACACTTGCTTCTCTCAAACCTCTTTTTAATCCTGTTTCTGACAGCACTTCAACGGAAAGTGAATCAGTATCGAAAGTAGAGCAGTTGTTGATCGATACCAACCGGAAACTCGACTTGGTGCTAGAGAAACTGAGTCAAATGGACCGTAAGAGGATATTACATGAAACACAAATGAATTTGTTGGAGAAAAAAGTCGATATGCATTTGTCCTTAGGTGTAGTACCGAAAGAGAGAACAGACAAAGCAGCTCTAGAGTCTAGTAGCACAAGTAAAGGCAGTCTAGATAATTCGTTATCATTATTTTCGCCGGTATCGTGTTTGTTGGACTTGGAAAACTTGGAAGAGTTAGCTAGGGATAAGAACTATGTTAATTATGTGAAAACCCGCGTACAAGGTATGTTGCGTACCAAAAGAAGATCATTAAAACAAAGTATGGCTAGTAACCGAAGTCCAGGACGAACATATTGCTTGCGAATAGTGGATCTATTTTTTACCAGATTTTTCTTGACTCAATGCACTTGGTCAGGGCAAGCTCGCGGGACAAATAATCAGAGAATCCGTTTTAAAGATTTCGTTTATGTGATTAATATGTTTCACGAGACTGTGCACTATATCGATCCTTCGTTTACTAAGGAAGATACAGAATCGTTCTTGAAACAAATGCTTATATCAGCTAATTATCGGTTCCAAGCAGGTCCTCCAAAGTTAAAAGTTACAAGCCGCCCCAGAAAAGCACGAAAAACGAATATTTTAACAATCACCGAATCGAATGATAACGTCGAATCGTATGAAATAATGGAATTTGATCCTTTAGAGATAAAATCAGAATCAGAATCATAATGCAGAAAAGCTGAAAGTGTGTTGGGAAGAAAATACGCTTCCCTTTCATCTTCTAAACTTTTAAAAATTAACAAACATCGATTAAGGGGAAATGATAGAGATCTGGTAGTAATGGAATACTTCATAAACGTGCTCAAATGGAAAATAAAGGATTTAAATAAATAAGATATGATTTTGATGTTTCACACTTTTTCTGTTAGGCGGTTTGAATGATCGATTTACATTTTTTTGTATTTGTATACCCGGGGATCAGGGTGGGACCTCTTTTAAAATGTTTATAATTTAGAACATCTAAGTCAACATCAAGGTAAACATCTCACAATAATTTGAGCTGATAATGTTCGTTGCTGTTGAAATACCGTTGCAGGAAGTGTAAATAGATTTGGTGCGATGTTTTAGTTAAGACATTCATCGCGAGTCGTTTGGCAGGAAATATAATAGAATTTGAGCATAATCATAACAAAACATTTCCCTCCGAAACGAACTACAATCGACATCCTAAATTACTGTGCGTGCGTTATCCTAAACTATTCGGAGTACAAGATAGTGATCCAAATTCTAATGCGTTTAATGTGAATGCTGAAAACACGGTATCTCATTGTGGCGGAGTGAATGCCCAAGGATCTTCCAACAACAGCTCGTTGCCGAAACCAGCAAGTGAAGCTCCAGAGAATCCAATATCAAGCCTGTTGAATATGGATGCTATTCCCAGCAATTTTCAGATCGGGTATGTTCGCTAAATTGTTTGTATAACACATTAGAAACTTGGTATTGCGATCCTGATGAGAAATCTGTCTTCTATGCCGTTGCAGTTGTACCGAAATCGAAGTAGTAACAATGCCGACTGATCAGGAAGGGCGCAATCAACAGTTAGCACATCCTTCGTTGCCTTCTGGTGTATCCTTCAGTGAATCTACAGACGATGGGAACGATCAAAACGAAGATGTTGAAAACACATTTAATGCTACGGCAGTACCACGATATACTCTTGCTTCTCTCAAACCTCTTTTTAATCTTGATTCTCACAGCACTTCAACGGAAAATGAATCAGTATCGAAAGTAGAGCAGTTGTTGATCGATACCAACCGGAAACTCGACTTGGTGCTAGAGAAACTGAGTCAAATGGACCGTAGGATGATATTACATGAAAAACAAATTAATTTGTTGGAGAAAAAAGTCGATATGCATTTGTCCTTAGGTGTAGTACCGGAAGAGAGAACAGACAAAGCAGCTCTACATTCTAGAAGATCAAGTGAAAGCAGTCTAGATAATTCGTTATCATTATTTTCGCCGGTATCGTGTTTGTTGGACTTGGAAAATCTGGAAGAGTTAGCTAAGGATAAGAACTATGTTAATTGTGTGAAAACTCATATCCAAGGTATATTAGGTACCCGAAGAATGACACAAACATCCGCCTTGCACCAACAAAATATGTCAGGTAACACAAGAACAGGACAAACTTATTGTTTGCAAATAGTGGATCTTTTTTTTACCAGATTTTTCATGACTCAATGCACATGGACAGGAATAAGTATCAAGTCAGTTGCTGGAAAGAAAATTGCTTTAAAAGATTTTGTTCATGTAATTGATATGTTTTACGAGACTGTGCACTATGTCGATCCTACGTTTACTAAAGAAGACACAGAATCTTTCTTGAAACAGGTCCTTGAAAGAGCTAGAGTACGATTCGAAAGCGGCCCTCCAAAACGTAAACCAGGTAGTCGCTGCAGAAAAACCCCAAAAAAGCATATTTCAACAAACACCGAATCAATCGATAGCGATGAAATGGAAGAGAGTGAAGGCAAAGCAGCTATAGAGTCTAGTAGATCAAATGGAAACAGTGTAGATACTACATTTTCATTGTTTTCACCGGTATCATGTTTGTTGGACTTGGAAAATCTGGAAGAGTTAGCTAAGGATAAGAACTATGTTAATTGTGTGAAAACTCATATACAAGGTATGTTAGGTGCCAGGAGAATGACTCAAACATCTGTCTTGCATCAACGAAATATGTCAGGTAACACAAGAATAGGACAAACTTATTGTTTGCAAATAGTGGATCTTTTTTTTACCAGATTTTTCATGACTCAATGCACATGGGCAGGAGTAAGCATTAAGCCCGTTACTGGAAAGAAAATTGCTTTAAGAGAGTTTCTTCATGTAATTGATATGTTTTACGAGACTGTGCGCTATGTCTACCCTACGTTTACTAAAAACGATGCGGAATCGTTCTTGAAACAGATGAGTAAACATGCTAAAGAACGTTTCGAACGGTATCCTCCAAAACGTAAAACTGCAAGTCGTCCCAGAAAAGTACGAAAAACGAATATTTTAACAAACACCGAATCAATCAACAGCGTTGAAACGTATGAAAGAATGGATTTGGATCCTTTAAATATAAAATCAGAACCAGAATCATAATGCAGAAAAGCTGAAAGTGTGTTGGGAGGAAAAAACGCATCCCTTTCATCTTCTAAACTTTTGAAAATTAACAAACATCGATTAAGGGGAAATACTAGAGATCTAGTAGTAATGGAATGCTTCATAAACGTGCCCAAATGGAAAATAAAGGATTTAAATAAATAAGATATGATTTTGATGTTTCACACTTTTTCTATTAGGCGGTTTGAATGATAGATTTACATTCTTTCGTATTTGTATACCCGGGGATCAGGGTGGGACCTCTTTTAAAATGTTTATAATTTTAGAGGTAGAACATCTCACAATAATTTGAGCTGATAATGTTCGTTGCTGTTGAAATACCGTTGCAGGAAGTGTAAATAGATTTGGTGCGATGTTTTAGTTAAGACATTTATCGAAGGTTGTTTGGCAGGAAATATAATAGAATTTGAGCATAATCATAACAAAACATTTCCCTCCGAAACGAACTACAATCGACATCCTAAATTACTGTGCGTGCGTTATCCTAAACTATTCGGAGTACAAGATAGTGATCCAAATTCTAATGCGTTTAATGTGAATGCTGAAAACACGGTATCTCATTGTGGCGGAGTGAATGCCCAAGGATCTTCCAACAACAGCTCGTTGCCGAAACCAGTAAGTGAAGCTCCAGAGAATCCAATATCAAGCCTGTTGAATATGGATGCTATTCCCAGCAATTTTCAGATCGGGTATGTTCGCTAAATTGTTTGTATAACACATTAGAAACTTGGTATTGCGATCCTGACGAGAAATCTGTCTTCTATGTCGTTGCAGTTGTACCGAAATCGAAGTAGTAACAATGCCGACTGATCAGGAAGGGCGCAATCAACAGTCAGCACATCCTTCGTTGCCTTCCGGTGTATCCTTGAGTGAATCCATAGACGGTGGTAATTATCAAAACGAAGTATTGGAAAATGAATATATATCGAAAGGAGAGCAATTGTTGATCGATACCAACCGGAAACTCGACTTGGTGCTAGAGAAACTGAGTCAAATGGACCGTAGAATGATATTACATGAAAAACAAATTAATTTGTTGGAGAAAAAAATCGATATGCATTTGTCTCTAGGTGTAGTACCGGAAGAGAGAAAAGGCAAAGCAGATAGTCTGGATAATTCGTTATCATTATTTTCGCCGGTATCGTGTTTGTTGGACTTGGAAAATCTGGAAGAGTTAGCTAGAGATAAGAACTATGTTAATTGTGTGAAAACTCATATCCAAGGTATATTAGGTACCCGAAGAATGACACAAACATCCGCCTTGCACCAACAAAATATGTCAGGTAACACAAGAACAGGACAAACTTATTGTTTGCAAATAGTGGATCTTTTTTTTACCAGATTTTTCATGACTCAATGCACATGGACGGGGATAGGTATCAAGTCAGTTACTGGAAAGAAAATTGCTTTAAAAGATTTTGTTCATGTAATTGAAATGTTTTACAAGACTGTGCACTATGTTTACCCTACGTTTACTAAAAACGATGCGGAATCGTTCTTGAAACAAATGCTTTCACATGCTAAAAAACGATTCGAAAATGGTCCTCCAAAATTAAAACCAAGAAGTCGCTGCAGAAAAGCTCTAAGAAGGAATATTTTAATGAACGCCGAATCGATCGATAGCGATGAAATGGAAGAGAGAAAAAACAAAGCAGCTCTAGAGCCTAGTAGATCAATTAGAAGTACTCTAGATAGTTCGTTTTCATTGTTTTCACCAGTATCGTGTTTGTTGGACTTGGAAAACCTGGAAGAGTTAGCTAAGGATAAGAACTACGTTAATTGTGTGAAAACCCATGTACAAGGTATGTTAGGTACTAGAAGAATAACACTGCAACAAAGTATGGCAGATAACAATAGAATAGGACGAACATATTGCTTGCGAATAGTGGATCTTTTTTTTACCAGATTTTTCATGACCCAATGCACATGGACAGGAATAGGTATCAAGCCATGTACTGGAAAGAAAATTGCTTTAAAGGATTTTGTTCATGTAATTGATATGTTTTACGAGACTGTGCACTATGTCTACCCTACGTTTACTAAAACTGATGCGCAATCGTTCTTGAAACAGATGCTTTCACATGCTAAACAACGGTTTGAAAATGGTCCTCCAAAACGTAAACCAGGTAGTCGCTGCAGAAAAACGCCAAAAAAGATTATTTTAACAAATACCGAATCGATCGACAGCGTTGAAACGTATGAAAGAATGAATTTGCTTCCTTTAGATATAAAATCAGAGCTGGTAGAGGTTTGTTGGGAGGAAAAGACGAATGAATTGCTGTAAAACTTGAATTTTGAAACGTATCAAATAAGTGCAAATGCTGCGGATGTTGGCTCTGAACGTGTCCAAATGGAAAATAAAGGATTTAAATAAATAAGATATGATTTTGATGTTTCACACTTTTTCTGTTAGGCGGTTTGAATGATAGATTTACATTTTTTTGTATTTGTATACCCGGGGATCAGGGTGGGACCCCTTTTAAAATGTTTATAATTTTAGAGGTAGAACATCTCACAATAATTTACGCTGATAATGTTCGTTGCTGTTGAAATACCGTTGCAGGAAGTGTAAATAGATTTGGTGCGATGTTTTAGTTAAGACATTTATCGAAGGTTGTTTGGCAGGAAATATAATAGAATTTGAGCATAATCATAACAAAACATTTCCCTCCGAAACGAACTACAATCGACATCCTAAATTACTGTGCGTGCGTTATCCTAAACTATTCGGAGTACAAGATAGTGATCCAAATTCTAATGCGTTTAATGTGAATGCTGAAAACACGGTATCTCATTGTGGCGGAGTGAATGCCCAAGGATCTTCCAACAACAGCTCGTTGCCGAAACCAGTAAGTGAAGCTCCAGAGAATCCAATATCAAGCCTGTTGAATATGGATGCTATTCCCAGCAATTTTCAGATCGGGTATGTTCGCTAAATTGTTTGTATAACACATTAGAAACTTGGTATTGCGATCCTGACGAGAAATCTGTCTTCTATGTCGTTGCAGTTGTACCGAAATCGAAGTAGTAACAATGCCGACTGATCAGGAAGGGCGCAATCAACAGTCAGCACATCCTTCGTTGCCTTCCGGTGTATCCTTGAGTGAATCCATAGACGGTGGTAATTATCAAAACGAAGTATTGGAAAATGAATATATATCGAAAGGAGAGCAATTGTTGATCGATACCAACCGGAAACTCGACTTGGTGCTAGAGAAACTGAGTCAAATGGACCGTAGAATGATATTACATGAAAAACAAATTAATTTGTTGGAGAAAAAAATCGATATGCATTTGTCTCTAGGTGTAGTACCGGAAGAGAGAAAAGGCAAAGCAGATAGTCTGGATAATTCGTTATCATTATTTTCGCCGGTATCGTGTTTGTTGGACTTGGAAAATCTGGAAGAGTTAGCTAGAGATAAGAACTATGTTAATTGTGTGAAAACTCATATCCAAGGTATATTAGGTACCCGAAGAATGACACAAACATCCGCCTTGCACCAACAAAATATGTCAGGTAACACAAGAACAGGACAAACTTATTGTTTGCAAATAGTGGATCTTTTTTTTACCAGATTTTTCATGACTCAATGCACATGGACGGGGATAGGTATCAAGTCAGTTACTGGAAAGAAAATTGCTTTAAAAGATTTTGTTCATGTAATTGAAATGTTTTACAAGACTGTGCACTATGTTTACCCTACGTTTACTAAAAACGATGCGGAATCGTTCTTGAAACAAATGCTTTCACATGCTAAAAAACGATTCGAAAATGGTCCTCCAAAATTAAAACCAAGAAGTCGCTGCAGAAAAGCTCTAAGAAGGAATATTTTAATGAACGCCGAATCGATCGATAGCGATGAAATGGAAGAGAGAAAAAACAAAGCAGCTCTAGAGCCTAGTAGATCAATTAGAAGTACTCTAGATAGTTCGTTTTCATTGTTTTCACCAGTATCGTGTTTGTTGGACTTGGAAAACCTGGAAGAGTTAGCTAAGGATAAGAACTACGTTAATTGTGTGAAAACCCATGTACAAGGTATGTTAGGTACTAGAAGAATAACACTGCAACAAAGTATGGCAGATAACAATAGAATAGGACGAACATATTGCTTGCGAATAGTGGATCTTTTTTTTACCAGATTTTTCATGACCCAATGCACATGGACAGGAATAGGTATCAAGCCATGTACTGGAAAGAAAATTGCTTTAAAGGATTTTGTTCATGTAATTGATATGTTTTACGAGACTGTGCACTATGTCTACCCTACGTTTACTAAAACTGATGCGCAATCGTTCTTGAAACAGATGCTTTCACATGCTAAACAACGGTTTGAAAATGGTCCTCCAAAACGTAAACCAGGTAGTCGCTGCAGAAAAACGCCAAAAAAGATTATTTTAACAAATACCGAATCGATCGACAGCGTTGAAACGTATGAAAGAATGAATTTGCTTCCTTTAGATATAAAATCAGAGCTGGTAGAGGTTTGTTGGGAGGAAAAGACGAATGAATTGCTGTAAAACTTGAATTTTGAAACGTATCAAATAAGTGCAAATGCTGCGGATGTTGGCTCTGAACGTGTCCAAATGGAAAATAAAGGATTTAAATAAATAAGATATGATTTTGATGTTTCACACTTTTTCTGTTAGGCGGTTTGAATGATAGATTTACATTTTTTTGTATTTGTATACCCGGGGATCAGGGTGGGACCCCTTTTAAAATGTTTATAATTTTAGAGGTAGAACATCTCACAATAATTTACGCTGATAATGTTCGTTGCTGTTGAAATACCGTTGCAGGAAGTGTAAATAGATTTGGTGCGATGTTTTAGTTAAGACATTCATCGCGAGTCGTTTGGCAGGAAATATAATAGAATT
Source organism: Anopheles darlingi (assembly GCF_943734745.1). Lineage (NCBI taxonomy): Eukaryota > Metazoa > Arthropoda > Insecta > Diptera > Culicidae > Anopheles > Anopheles darlingi. Next base: position 20,529,715 of record NC_064874.1, on the reverse strand, counting down.
TGAGCATAATCATAACAAAACATTTCCCTCCGAAACGAACTACAATCGGCATCCTAAATTCCTGTGCGTGCGTGATTCCAAACTATTCGCAGGACTAGATAGTGATCCAAATTCTAATGCGTTTAATGTGAATGCTGAAAACACGGTATCTCATTGTGGCGGAGTGAATGCCCAAGGATCTTCCAACAACAGCTCGTTGCCGAAACCAGCAAGTGAAGCTCCAGAGAATCCAATATCAAGCCTGTTGAATATGGATGCTATTCCCAGCAATTTTCAGATCGGGTATGTTCGCTAAATTGTTTGTATAACACATTAGAAACTTGGTATTGCGATCCTGATGAGAAATCTGTCTTCTATGCCGTTGCAGTTGTACCGAAATCGAAGTAGTAACAATGCCGCCTGATCAGGAAGGGCGCAATCAACAGTCAGCACATCCTACGTTGCCTTCCGCTGTATCCTTGAGTGTAACTACAAACAGTAGTAGTGATAAGAATGAGTCGTCCGAAAATGAATCTGTGTCTAAGGGAGAGCAGTTGTTGATTGATGTTGACCGAAAACTCGACTTGGTGCTGAAGAAACTGAACCGTTTACAGCGTAGGGTGACGGTCATTGAAAAAAACATGAAGATTTTTGAAAACCAAAAAAAAGCTTGTGCGCCCAAAAAAGAACAGGTGAGAAAGGAAAGGCCTATGCCGGAGGTGCCGGAAACGAGCAAGAATAGTCCATCAGTCCCGGATAAATTGGTACTCCCTTTTACGCCGGTATCATGCTTATTTGAATTGGAAAAATTGGAAGAAAAGGCTAAAGATATGCACTTCGTTAATTATGTGAAAATGCAGGTAAATCGTATTGTTGGCCTCGATGTAGAGGAGGGTAAAGGATATTCCTATTGCTGGCGAATACTCGATCTATTTTTTACCAGGTTTTTCATGACTCAATGTACATGGTCAGGACGGCTTAATAAAAAACCATCTGATGGTGTTTCAAAGAAAATCCGTTTCAAGGATTTCAATTATATGATTAATTTGATTCATCAGGCAGCAAATTATGCTGATCCTTTGTTTTCTAGAGAAAATGCGGAAACAGTGCTCAAGTTGGCGTTTAAAAGGGCGATACGTCGGTTTCAGTGTAGCGTTCCCCAGACCCCAACTATTCCAGATGGTGCGATAGTTACGCCAATCGAGGAAATTTCACCAAATATAAAAATGATAGGTAGTGTCGAATCGTATGAAATAATGGAATTTGATCCTTTAGAGATAAAAACAGAGCTTGAGATATGATATAAATTAACTGAAGAAGTGTTAGGAGATACGTCATCGTTTTATCCATTTTTCTAGTTTATTTAATAGCTAATGACGCAAAACTGGAATCGTTTTTATTTGTAATTATTGTATAAATTATTGTATAAATGTTCTCTAATAAATCATATGTACTTGAATATGAAAAAGAAGTATTGGAATGATTACGTAAATTTATACCTTTCGTCCTTCCGGTCTCGCTATTTCAATAATAGATTTATATTTCCTTTTTGATGATTTGCTGATGACATTTTACATTCACATTTCACTCCCCACTTCATTATAACAGATTCAACTCTTGGACACATAGGATTGGGCGATAAAAGCGCACTTGAATCTTAGGTGCAAAAGCATTTTCAAACACCAACGATAGCTTGGAAGATAAATACAACTTTGAATTTGAATGTACTCACTCTATCTGTTCCCGATCACCAAGTGTGTGTCCTGTCCTCATAGCACACTCACTACACCGGAACCGTGCTGAAGATCGCTTAATGCTTTGCTTTGTGCGGGTTTCTTCATTATCCGTCTATAATTTATATATAATATAACATCTATATTCATGTCTATAACAGAACGAGACATATCTAGATTGATTTTAAAAGGTCTTGACCTCACAAATTTGATTATCATTACAATAACAGAACCACGTCCGTTCGCAGAACGTCCTGCTATAAAATTGACCGTTATGGAATCTCTGAAGACAATGAAAAGCATTACCAATCATAGGTTTATCGACGAAATCTTATCTTTAAATCGCTGTTCCGCGGTCGATTGTTCAACAGACTCAAACGGTTTAATTGTTTATGTTTTTTTTTGGGCGTAGTAAAAGTTTGAAGTAAAACACAACAGGGAAGAACTGTTTCTGTCTCAGCGTGCTGATGCGTATGAATCTTGCATTTAATTTGCAATAATTTTCAAGATTATGTGGTATCACTCTGCCCGAACCAGCCAATATTCTCCTCTAAAAATAATGGCGGTATGGCATGAATTGATCGTTTCGGCGTTCGAGGTGTTGCCGCTTCTGTGCATACATAGCGAAAGACATCTCCGGTCCTGAAACAGTCGCTTTCACACTTCATTTCGACGATTACGTCCCCGCCTTTTATCGGAAGACTACGGGCACCTCTCTGCTTCCCGGTGCTGCATGTTGGGAGCACGGCAAACCCATTTTTTCTCCACTTTGTGGGGAGGTTCTTCGAGTTTGGGCCTCACACAAGAATCAGATTAGCTTAATTTATGCATGATTGTTTGCATGACGCCTGGCTGGCCAGTTGACTTTGGGGGAGCCACGAAAGGTAGCAAGGCGTGTTTCGCGTCTTCGGCTTTAAGTTTTTGGCAAAATCCTCGAAAGCACGCGGCACGCGGAATGATGCACCGAGGTGTGGAATTGCAGCTTACTTCTCCACCTCATCAGTTGGAACGTAAGTCCTATTAACGTGGAAAATATTTCACAAAACCTCATCTCGAGGCGAATAAGTTTACGATTGAAATCCAATTTGTAAGTAAAATTTTACGAGCCAATGTTTGTTCTTTTGATTTGAATTATCTGCCCCTATTCGTTGATACCGTTAAGAACTGGATAACAGAAGGCAAATGCTTACAGTTGGATTCTATCGAATCTCTTCCGCATAGTTTTTTATATCAAACAATCCTTTTATTTATTAATGTTGTGTTTATTTGTCGTGCATTCTAGCTTGGCTTTTCTCTGCAACACTTCTCAAACCACAACGTAGCCAGCGTAGTTACTGATACCGCAGAGGTTCTTGCCGCGTGCCAGCTTCATGTAGCCCTCCTCACCCCACGAGCCCCACCAGTTTTTCAGAATCCAGTACTCCTTCGTGTAACCGATCAGTAGCATCGCATGGTTGACCTTCGAGTTATCGCAAGCCGCCTCGTCATCGTAAATTCCGGTGCTGCGGATGTACGGATAGTAGCCAAAAGGGTTATTGTTACGATTCCTCGGCAATACACAATGTATCGTAGCATACCTGTACAGCTGGAAAGACTTTGGGGCTGCATTCAAGCTCACCGGCAGTGGGCCAACCTTCCACAGCGCATACGCCAATGCTTCCTCATTTTTCGGTAAGATCATCCACTCGCTAATGTTGGCGATAGCGTAATCTTTGTTGAACGCGCAGGCTCCTTGCTGAAAGAGGAACGATCCGAAACATGCGTATGTTATGGCTGATAAAACAATATCTTTCACAAAATTTAAGTCAATGGCGCGTTGAGCTGATGGATGGAACCAGCTTAAGAAGATCCGCATGTTAGTGTTCTGTAATGTAATAATGTTGCTCGCAGATCGTACGACGCGATCGGCGCGTTTGGCTGAAACGAAACCTCGAAAACGCACGAACAATAGTATCAGTTCCAGTTGGGTTGAATGATATGAAATCAGCTTTGCTGGTTACAGGTGTCGAAAGTGACACCTTTCCTACCGACGCCATTTTTACTGCGTGCAAAACCTGATTGATGTATTCCTGTGGCGATCGTTTCGGCTACATTATGCGGCTATCATCGCGGCCTGCATCCTGCATTGGCCCGACGGCATCCTGTCAAATCCTCGGAGCGGCGATGACTCGGCAGCGGCATAGTTAACACCTTTTTTTCCAGGACGTTCGAAATGCGCGGCCACAGCGAGCATGATGCTGCTGTTTGCTCAGCAGCAGCAGCAGCAGCAGCACTCGATCGGCCGTCCTCCGGTTGGGGTTGGTGCATCAAACGTACCGATGCACTCGGCCCGTCCGGTGGCGGCATTGTTTGCATTTCGGGAGAGGGCAACAGCAGAAAGCTGCAGCAAACCGCAAATGCAGATCGGATTTTTTTTTGTTATCGGTTTGGGGTGTGAATTTGGTTTGAATTGCTGCTTGATTTGTACGCAAGTGGTCGTTGCTTTCGGTCGTCTCAATGCTGCCAACAATGCTTCTCTGGCAGCCCGGGGCGCAGGACAACCAACAAACACACACATCCCTCTTCTGGCCACTTTAAGATCTGGGTCAAGATGGTTAATGTGCAGTTTTGTTGGGGTGGTACAACTTTTCTCATTGATGCACCGTCGGTCACTTTCTCGTCGTACACTCGTCCCTGTTATTCCGTCTGCTATCGAGTGCCCGGTTCCAAATGCTGGTTCCATCGATCGCACAAACTGCTCCAAATAATGGCGGGCGTATTAATCGACGGTACAATCGGGTTAACACTGAGGAATAGATGATGGTCAATTGTGGCGAAGCACTCGTTTTTGAACTTGTTTACCTTGGCAAGTCGAAAAAAAAAAGCAAATAGCTGACCAAGCGAAATCGGTCAGTGGTTCCACAATCGTTCCACGATGAGTGCTGCTAGCTAAAATATCAACGTTTGTTCGTTCGCTCAGTAACATTACCAGCAGCACACCGTCTTGATGAAGAGCTTCAGCAATCGAGGAAGCAAACATAGTGATTGCAGTAAAAAAATGTACGATCTCCAACGGAAAGTTTATTAATGCGTTAACATTATTAAGAAACAGCAGTTTCGAGCAACTAACGATTGCGTTTGCTTTTCAGAACTCTACCTTGTCAGTCACAGTACAGCATGAAATAGTTACGACTATAGAATACCGAAAGGTGTGTCATCGGAATGATCATGCCATTTGAATTCGAATTAGGCAGAGTCCTATTTCAACGGACAGACTACTTCATTAGATGCAACTGGCCAGCCAGCGGTTTCTATACTGTAAAGAATGAGCTACAGCCGCAGGCATTCATTAGCCACAATCCTCATCCGCTTCGTACAGAGCGAATTCTCAAGGCAAGTGCTCAGTTTCAGTTGCCTTCTGATTTATGCTAATGCCAGTGTCCCCGGTGCCATCGCAGGCCAGTGCCAGTGCCGGGACGCTGAGACAAATCCGCAGACCAGAAAAGCCCAACCAGTGCTAAGTGGTGCATATTTTATCCGCATCCACAGACGCATCCACTACCAGTAGCAGCCGAAGAGGGAAGATACCGCTCGATATCACGCGGCGGTCACCATTTGACCGGAGAAAGGGAGGGTGGTGGTGCGGTCACAGCGCGCAGCATGATTTAATTACAGCGTCGATTAAAGTGAAAAATGTGCAACACTTTTCATCCGCGAATGACGACGTGCACCGCGCGCGCGCGCGCGCCCCTCCCCGACGATCGACGATCTCTAATCGACGTGAGGGCAGTACGCGCGATCCACCCCGATCCTTCGATCGTTCGATGGTTTGTGTCGTTGTGGAGCAAACCCTATTATTAAACTAGTGTGCGCACCAGCCCAGCAGTGGGCTGATGTGACCAATTTAGCATTCCAGCTCAAGTGTTTGTGCCTTCTTGTAAGTGCGCCCCGATCGTCGGGATGACACTTCGTCCGGGAGGCCAACTCCGGGCTGGGCTACCGGCCCGCTACCTGGTAGTTGATTGCCGCCGGCGTGTCCACAGCACGTGCGTGTGTGTGTGTGTGTGCGACTCTGATCGAGTATGCGGATCGTCCTGTATGACGCGCACTCTTCGCTTCTTACGCTTCTTCGCCTTCTTCTTCTTCTTCTTGTACTACCTTCTTGTGCCCGGCCAATATCCCGCTCTTTCCGGCCAACGCATGTGTCGGGTGTCGCAGATTAAAGCACCCCGATAAGCAGATTATGTGCGGTGTGCAGCAGCAGCGCGCCATTCGACCAGCACTTATGACACTTCGGAGGGCGCATCGGAGTGCAACGGCCACAACCGGGTGGTGACGCTACGGGACGGAAGTGGAACTTGTTTCACATAACTTATCGCGCGGTCCGCTCCCATCTCCCGCCGGCCCGATGATCCGAAAGGTAGCTTTCGGTGGAAAATAAATTACTATCACTGTCCACCCCGTACGTGCGTGTGTGCGAGAGTGTGATAAAGCTTCAGCTGGGTTCAGCGCGCCCGAACTGGCCGATCCTTTTCGCCTTCGACAGCCAGAGTGCCACTGATAGTGGACGGTGCTGGGATAGTGGACGGCCGCGAGTTCCTGGCAACGTTGACGTTGTCGATCGATTCCCCGTCCGTCCGTTGGTTTCCACTTCTTGCACACCTTTCTACCGGTCGCCTCGGCTGCTGGCAGCTACTGGACCAGTTCGAACGGTAACCCCCCGGTACGTTATCTAATATTAATTAACATATAAATATTGATCTTTGCAGTCCTGCGGTCCTGTCCGACGATCTTATCGCACTATCTGATGCTGCCACTGGCCCCGCTTGACCGTTTGCGCCCGGCCGTGCCGTCGCTTGCCATTAGTAATGGATGCGTTCGAGAATTAGTTTACAACCTGCTACAACCTGCTAGAGCCCGGAGTCACTAAAAAGAGAGAGGAGAGGAGTTTGAGGAGACGTAGTGAGTGAGTTCAGTCACCGGCTTGCTGTAGACGACGACGTTGATCCTGAACCGATTGGACTGTGTGTGTGTGTGTGTGTGAACATGGCGACGTTGTGGAAAGATCGTTACCGATAACCTGACGCTTGACATGCGCTGGGCAGCCTTCGATCTCTGCTTCTGCCTCCAAGCCCCCGCCTCTGGAGCCACCATTCAGCGTGCGATCGTTTGTTGCAGTTCGTGCAACTTCTGCGGGTTTATCTCGACAGATAACACCATTTAGCTAGAAGAAGGGAGGCCTAGGCCACTAGACAGGATCTTTCAACACCCCGCGATGCTCTAGAGTGCTCACCGAGGGAAGCTGAACACACGATGTAATTAATCGATGCGGAATCGATAACGAAATCAGAGGGGCAGTCATATCCGCGGTTCAGGCCAATACCGGACGCGCGCGCGCGCGCGACCGTACGTTGTCGCTAATGAAATTTTAACGAGCCCATAAAATTAAGTAAATAACTCATAAATAGGTGCCAACGCATCGCCATCGTCGGTCTAGGACAGGGCTGCGAGTCGAAGCGATCAGTGTTCTCGATCTTTTCTCGCTTTAATTTGTGACGCAGAATGTCTTTATTCGAAGCGAAGCCTTTGTGTTGCTGCTTCATGTTGCTCCCTAGACGGTGGATAGCGTCACACAGGGCAGACTATTGGTCATCAGATGCAACAGATGAGATCATCAGCGGATGGGTTGCAAATTTGTTCGCGTTTGAGGTTCCAGCACTCGAGCACCGATCGAGCGAAATGCAAAGTGATTTAATGATTTACGCGCGCACCACGCGTGCATCGGTGAAATCGGTGCTCGCGATCGAAACATTTTCACGCTCGCGAGCGACACACAAACTCGACCTCGATGTTCATGTTTGCCAGAATGGCGTCGGGTATTATGCATATTCTACATTGATTCCCCGAATCCCCCCGGGGGCTCAATCGGCCTCGGTCGGTCAGGAGCGCGCATATCGAACGCAATCTTTTCCCCTCGTGGAGCATGATGTTGAAGGGGGGTTGAGAAGTGGTGGATGCGTTCTTGGAAGATCGACTCGAACGCAGCGAGAACGCGTCGACCGACCATGTGTGTCATGTTAGCGAAGCTCGTGCCGCCGGTTTGTAGTTTGTTGGTGCAGCATCCACCACCACGTGACTACAGCAGCGGTGAGAAAACATAAATAAATGATTTCAATCGTAACATGTGTGATACAATTTATTTTAATTTCTCACCAGCCCCGGCTGTGGGAGGCAATTGCTTACGCTGCTCCGGAGGCTGAAGGTTTCTGGGAAACGCTACGTAATCCAGTCCGGTAGTTCCGGGATCTTTTAATTTGATCTACTTCTAATTGATTTTCCGCGTTAGGCGTCGGTTTGCGTCTCCGAGGGGCTTCGTTACGGTGTTAAACATTTATCCAACTTTATGTTTCATATTTAAATGCTGTAGATAAAATACATGAGGCATCGTAAATAAAACCGATATTGGAACCAGAGGGTCTCTGTTTCCGAATTTTCTCAATCTCTGTTGCCTTCCTCTTTTTGCGTCTTGGTTGCATCGTCGATCAGCGAACGAAATTGCAGAGGGCGTCATCGGTTTACCACATCGCTAATGCCGAAATTAATGGGTGTCCGGCCACAAGTCCCCAACGCGGGACGGGCGTAAAATTTGGTAGACGGCAATATTTATGACCGACTGACCGGTTGGTCCGGATCGACTCGTGGAGGCGTCTCCGGTTTGGGGCAGGGCGTCCACAATTAACACCAGCCATTCCGGGACCGGGACGAGCCGATCGACGGGTTTGCGATCGGCGCGAAGCATCCTTAATTTGTCTCCAATCAACAGCCCTGGTCTGGTTCCGTTGGTACGCTGGTTCGGTGCGTTCAACGACCTAGACGCCTTTCCGTGCCAAACCAGACTCGTAGGCCCGGTAGATCACATTCGCAATTCGGTTTCGCGCCCGCCTCTGCCCGGTGCTCGTTGCTCGAGGGCGTTAGTCGTTCGCTGTCTGCCCGCACGTTCCGGTGTGGAGTTAGTGGAGGAGTTATAATGATTTCTTAATTATTTGCCAGCTGCTCGCACAACACGAGGCACGACACCTTCCTCTGCGTCGGTTTTGTCGCCCGCTCGCGTCGTCGTTGTTGGCGTTGGCCGATGCAGTAACGCAGTGTTTAGCATGATTTCGGTTGGTGGCTGCCCACTCCAGCCGCACACGGCTAATTAGTGCAGCGTTAATGTCCGCACCGGAACGCGGGTGTGGGGTGTAGAAAGGAATTTGATGCCGTTTTTGGGGGAGCCGCGCTTTTGGGGACTCTAATTGCATTCATCGCGTTCGAACAGTCCGAAAAAAACGACCAAGAGCTGGATGAGACATTGTGTTGTTCCGTGCAGGGCACGTCATTTAGACCCACACGACATGGCCTGAGGCCCGGCCGGCCGGCAACAGCAGCATCGCCACAACAACTTGTTGCAACAGCATCGAGACACAGCATCGAAGTGACGGAATACACGCAGTAACGAGTGGATTCTTTGGATTCCAAATTTGGTCAAATGAGTCGCTTATTGCAGGCACATGATTTAGGCCCGAATCAGGCAACTAACCCTGCCGCTGTACACGGGTTCGCCCGGCATCGCTGACAGTAGTTAAGAGATTCCTTACTTCTTCTTCTTCTTCTTCGTAGCGCACGGCAACACCGCTCTATTGTGGGTTATGTGGTGTTCATGTTGCTTCGCCGGATTATTTGGCGCAATTTTATGCTTTCTCACGGTGCTGCCGGTTGCCGGGCCGATGGCCGTTTGGCTAGGACGGTGGTGTGGCTTGCGTTCAATCTCACACCTGCTCACCATGTTGGGCACGACGCAAGGTTGCTGGGATGATTACCACCACCAGGTTGGCTCACTTCATTTAGTGAGCAGTTCGTAAACGCCCGAGTCCGAACACCTCATCCGAGACTCGTCGGTGCTCGGTGGAAAGTGCAACAAAGTGGTAAAAAGAAGAGCATCTAAGTTGCCAGTGGAGTCGACGCGAATTGAAATTGAATCTTTCGCTTATCGCACGACACGCCACAACATAATGCCTCGTCTTCAACCCGCGAAGCGATAAAAAATGGATTCGATTGAAGATTGAATTAAATCGAGAACATGCAATGCCGCCGATTGCCACAACCAGCGCAACAGCGCCACAACAAACTGTTTGTACTTCATTTTAATTATTTATGAATGAAGTAGCAAACTGGTTACTACTTCACTCCGCTTCACAGCGCGGTGCAGCAAGGAACACATAGAGTGAGAGAGAGAGAGAGAACATAAAACTAATTGCATTTTCTCACCACTCACCGCACACCACGGATCGAGACGATCACTTCAGCGATCGCGACTTCAGGAGCACTCCATGCCGCCGTGCCACATCGTTCAATGGATTGCTGCCGGGCAGCCCTTTCCTCTAGCGAAGAAGC
>NC_064874.1:20462091-20514591 GCF_943734745.1 Anopheles darlingi | reverse complement strand
TGATCTTGATTACGATCACGGTGAACGAACGGGAAGCGCCCGATGTAGCTGCGATGTGAATCGATTTCGGTCCATTGGCAGGCGATGCGTCGTTTAAACAGGGTTCACGGAGAGAGGGAGGAAGGGCAGGGGGTTCCCTGTCCGGTACGACAACGATTTTCGTACTTCGAGCACGGCGTGGTGTGTGTGGTGGTCGTGAGTGACACATAAATCAAGCGGGTTGTTGGCCCTTTTTTGTAAATTTATTTTCAAATCCACCAACACGCACCCCGAACTGTGCAAATGGTGCGAAACATACATGTGTACCGAGTGGTTCAGCGGGAAAGATCACCTTTCCCCCCTCCCCACCCACCCGAACAAACCACCCACCCTGATCCCTTGCAATGGTACATGAGTTTATGGAATTTAGTTGTCTCGGATGGACACGCTGGTCATCGATGGTGAGCTCGCGAGGGGCTGAGAGGGGCCCGAGGGGAGAGGGGTCACCGTTCACGGGTTCACCGCCATCGATCGTGGGTCGTCGAATCGATGAGAGATCATGATTAATCGGATCGCAACGAGCCGCGCTAACAAATGGTTCGTTGCTCGTTGCTTGTCTTTGGATTACATTTTGCTTCGTTTTTTTCTTCGCTTTTGCTTCTTCTTTATTTTTTGCTCTCGCGAAAACCTCTTGGCTCAACGGCCGTTCGCGGTTATCGAATCGAATATGTGAGTTTTAGCGATAGGATCAATGGCCGCGTGAGCAGCGGTGCGGTGGCGGTTCGTTATGGAAAGCAGACCGAATTATGAATAATGCATAAAATGTTAATCTTTTCCATTTTACAAATTAACAGACTCTGGCTACATAATTCATTTCATAACTATGTGCGATGGTCCGAGCAAAACAATTTCGATGTAAATGTGCGTTCGTGCTAGTCTTGCAGCATCGTGGTGTTCTGATGCGATTCTGTAATCGGTTTTACGATGGGCATTCATAGATGAAAAAACGGGTTTCAAACATACAGCTATATACTTATCGGTTTAACTGTTTGATACATTGACATTATTAAACAGTTTTACTAAAGAAAGCTTCTGTTATTATTCTTGGTGAATTCAACATGTCTTTCGGTGGCAAAAATGAGGTAAGAATGCAAAATTGAACACCATAGAATCTCTTCTGATTGTTTGGGATATTCTGTTCAGTGCATTTCGTTCTAGCAACTTCAATAAGACGTCTTTAATCTCGTATTTATTCAGTGTAAGATTGTCTAATAAAGAAGAAAACCATATTGGTAGTATATCAATACCGATAAAGACTATTTGAATGATTCTCATATAGTCAATGAGCGCCCTTATATTGTTTTTAAACTAGAAAAGGCTTTTTATTTTTAAATTAACCAAGAAATTGTCCAACAAGACCTCTAAACCGGGCTGTATTGCTGTGCTCTGAGCCCGGACCAACACACGGAATGGAAAGCGACAAAATCTCGGCGTACCACTCCCGGCGAACCGAACATTGTATTGCCTAGGGACATCTATTCACGCATAATGGTCAACTGTTTCAACCAGATCAGATATGGTTTGTAAGCGTTTTCCGAACACGTTAGCTCACGGCTGAATCCACGGTCAGCGGCCCTTATGCACTGACCACAACCAGTCGGCCAGTCCCCCAGCCAGCCAACCGACCGTCCGACCGACCGACCATCATCATCATCGATTTGCGTTCGGAGCAATTGAAATCAAATCAGTAGCTATCGATCAGTAAAAGTAACTGCCCGGTAGCGGTAGTTCGATCGGAGTGTCTTTTAAAGACATTCCCCACCCGGGCACTTTGCCGGGACCGGGGTGGCGGCCGTACTGTTGACTTAGTCCTCTCCTCATCCTTCCTTTTGGTCCGCGGAGTCGTAGACGATCAAGTACTAGACTCGGTTCGGGAGCGAAAGAGAGCTCCGGGAGGAAAGGCGGCGATTGCATCTAAGGAATTTGTCTACATCGGATCGCCACTGCGGTTCGTGGCGTTTGCAATCCGTTGGCGCACACCCCGTTGTGAGCAAAAGCCCCTTTTTTGGGGTACAGTACTTGCAGCGCGAGCGAAACGAAACGAAACGTGGGTTGCCGGCAACCTGCAGCCGTTGCAGCCGGCTTGCAAGACACTCAATCACATCTGCATACGAACCCCCTTGTAGTAGGACCCTTGCGGGTTATTAATATTTATTATCCTCAAAAGTATGTTCCGCCGGTCCTGGCACCCCGGTAGCACCCGGCCGGATCGCGATCTGCGCGATCTGGAAGCAACTCGACTGCTAGTCGGTTGAGTATTTCGTTTTCGTCGACACCTTGCTTTCGGTGGCCGCGGCACACAAGTGACAACGCAACGCGCCAAGTGGACCTTCTATTGCGAGTGCGAGTGCACGCGCGAGCGTGTGTGTGTGTGTGTGTGTATGTAGTGGAGTGTGTCCCAGGGCGTTGTAGCGATGGTCGATTGTGGCAGATGATTGTGGTGTACCCAGCGCATAGCCTCCACAATGGCGTCGCGATGGCGCACTGTATGGTGAGTGTTTCTGTGCGAGTGTGCGAGGAGTTCATAAAATGGTCTTCCCGGGACTACGCTCGAGACCGGTGCCAGTGAATAGCCACGCGCAGAGCGATCGCGATCTTTGCCGAAAGCGACGCTGAACCCCACAGAACGTCGTCCTCCCCGAAAGCCACCAGCACGCGAGCGGTACTTTACCTTCAGTTCCCAGGTGGTGGTCCCGGTCCGGCCCGGGCACTTGTTCATCACGTGGTCCCCTCTAGGCTCGCATCCTCCGCCATAATTATGGTTTTGCGGTTTCGCTTTCAGTATTTATTGCTTCGCGAACGCAACGCGAAGCGACCGACGACCAACGAGATCCAGTTAGTGGCTAGGTGACGCTAGGAGGCGCTTGCCTAGTCCCCCCCCCCCTTAATTCCGATGACAAATGTCTCCACTGCCCAAAATGTGTTTCCCCTTTTTAACCGGGGTTCAGACCCCGGCGGTCATTTTCGCACGGTTCCATGTCAATGGCAGCGGTGCGCATACCAAAAAGGATGGTGTAAGGTCAGCCGGGAATGGGGCAGTGGCAAGTGGATGTTGGCATTGTCTGGCCAGCACGACCGCCCCCCCCCCCCGCACACATCATCCTAATCCCTCCCCAGTCCTTTTGCGATATGAACTTTCCCACGAACATGATCAGCATCAGGACCTATTGTGTGGTCGCACTCGTCTTCATAGTTCGTCTTCACTCTGACACGCTTCGGAGTCTCAGGCGATATGGAGGGCGCGAGGGCAACCGGGGCAAAACCGTGCATCCTACTTTATGCAAATATGCTGCGGTCAGCGCGAAAGGTTCGCTTATCGATTGGCCATCTGATCGGTGCCAAGCATTTTGGGAATTGCAGTAAATTGACCGGCTGATGTATGTTTTTATGCATCGTCGCGAAATGCTTATTGACTCCCTGTGTATGTGTGTTTGTGTGTTTGGTGAGGAGGTTAAGAAGAGGTTATCTTATCGAAGATTAGCGGAGATATTAATGCTGAAGAGGGAATAGCGATGAAGCAGCATTATACATTCGTGGTAGAAAAACGAATCTCTGTAAAAGTGCTGATCGAGGCTCACTGTGAGAGTGGGATGGAGTGTCCAGTTTAGCTTCTCTTCTAGCACTAGAATGTTGCGTTCAACAAAAGGTGCTTTATCTGACTCACGAGACATCCTTTTTCCTATAATAATCGAGTCCATCGGTACAATTGATCGCATTCGTTTTGTTAATTTGAATTCTTTCGCTGCCGCTACTCCAACTAGGCGAGTGACCGAAGGAGCGCATTGCATTGTATGCCTAATTGTTATGTACAGCATCGGTTACCGCGGTCTCCGTTCGAACTGTGCGGGAATGTGCAAGATTTATAGAATGTTAATGAACGACAATCGCGACATCGCTGAATGCAAACCGCCGTGCCTGGAGCGTGAAGCGCTATTCCTGCGGCAGCACATCACAAATCATCACACACCGACTGTGACCTGTGGAAAGCTCGGCAAAGAATCCGCTTAATTTCTTCCGTCCGTACGTTGAGACGAGGCGACGTGTTTTTTCGGGGAGAAGGAGAAGTCCAACGCTCGAGAACGCTCGGCCCGGGGGGGGGAAATGTAGATGTTGCCGGTGTCGCGAAATGGTCACGAAAAATAGCGAATCCATGATTGGAATTTGCATTAAAGGTCGCAGACCGTCACCATCGGTGCATTGGTCGGCGGCATGGTGATGCAGGCGGCATAAAAGTGAATTGCAACAACTGCACAAACCGCGGGCACCCACATGCGGGAGAGACAGCCACGGCCTCAAGCCGTCCCGGTGACCGGTCCGGTAGGCAACGGCGAAACGAAGGGAAAGGTCCAAGATTAATCGTTAAACGCCATAATCCACCGTGAAACCGACGTCGGCCGCCGCCGTTGCCGCCGCCGTGGACCGGCTTTCGCTAATGAACGCCGACACGAAAATTAAGACGTTACTCCGGCCGGACTATTGCTGGTATCTGCACCGCCGGGTACAATGGCCCGGGCAATCGCACGCCCCATACTGACCACAATCAAATCGATTAATCTTTTCGAATTTCAATTAATTTTAATGAACTTCAAAAAATGGCCATCGTTCCTCCGGGGGCTCCGTCGGGGCCGGTCCACGGCGCCCGGTGTATCGATCACACACACACCCGTACACCAGGTCTCGCTGGTGGCTTATCAGAGACCCGAGAAACCGATTCCCAACTTATGGCTCACTAGTAAACGACTAAAAGAAAAGAAAAACAAAAAACCCGCATCGAACAGTTGTCCAAATATTGATTACAAATTGAACACCGGGCGCATCGCATATGAGAGGTGCGTCATCGCGCAATCGCATCGCATCGCATCGCGCCGTTACCTTAGCGTCACTTTCACCTGACAACGTCCAACACCTTGCACTGTCCGGTGCCCGGGTGATGGTTACGGCTTTAGGCGCTTCTCGAATTCCGATCCTGCATCTGCATGGTTAAGAATAAGCTTCGGTTACAGAACGGCAATGGCGTTGGCGTGAAGCGTTTCGATGATCGAGCGCGCGTTGCATTCAGCTGTCTATCGGACGCCACCGAGGCGGCTAGATCGCACACTATCAAAGAGCTATCTGACGGAATTAACATAAAATAAAACATGCTCCGGTAGGGCGAGATCAGCGTCGTCATCTTCGCCGTCGTCGTCGTCTTCGTTGAATTTGCATTCGCGATCCGGCGGCGATACGCGCGTTGTGTGCGATGTTGCGTTATCGACGTGGCGAGTGCTTGTTCGCTGGCGCAAGCTGGCACACGAGCCCTACGGACTCACTCCCTGACAACGTGAGACGTGAAAAGCTGCTCGACGACCGACGCGACGCGACGGACGAAGCTGGGAAGCTGTGCTGATAGTAGTTGCCGCCATCAACGCCACCAACCTGCTGGCCGCGGCGCCGATGCGCGATCCTAAAGCGACTGCGACATGGTTCCGGGAGCAGTTTGCCGATCTTGTTAACAGGTTTACGTTGGGGTACCAGCACGAGCCCGCCCGCCCGCCCGCCAAGAGACAAGCTACACGGTCCACTCTACACGGGGTGGGGGGGCTCCTAGAAATGCTTTCGCCACCGCTACTGCTACGGTGGAAGTGGAATGTGTGGAAGCTTATCCGGTGCGATTGGTTAAAATTGGCTAATTGATCACTATGGGTTTCCGGGCGCTAGTGAGCGTTCCGACCGTAGTTCCGATCAGGTCGACTTCAGCTAACACCCCCCTTTTGAAGGCCACCGGCCACCGGCTGAATCTTGTTAGCCTCGCCTCGCCTCCGCACACACCGCGCACCTGTTCCCGGGGTTCTGTCTCCCGGGGTTGCTTCTACTCCGGTCCGGTCGCCGGACCGGAGAAGCGACATTAGCTTGGCGCTAGCGATGGCCACCGGAAGGCCTACGAAGGCGGCATAAATCAATGTAACGCACAACCAGTAGACAGCACACACACACACACACACGCACGCAACACGCCATGGTTTCCCCCGGGAAACCGAGCATCGAGCATCGAGGAAAGGATTTATGGTAACTCGCCCGGAGTAACCGAGGCCTTGTAGTCGTTGACAGCCCGATCGACACGATGGAATGCGTGTGTGTGTGTGTGTGTTTCGGGCGCTACTCTTCAGCAGGAATGTAGAAGCAATAGAAGGGGGTTGAAAGACACGAACCTCGGCAGGCAACAGAATGTGGCACCGATTGTTGCCAATCTTCTAGAAAACCGAAAACCAAACCTAGAACGGTCCGTCCGTTGCACTGGCTATGGTGTGGTATGCAAAAGCGAGGTTAAGGGCTCGAGTCGAGGCCACGACGGCGTATTGTGGCCACGACGGCATTGTGTACGGGAAGCTAAGGGGGCCGGCACCATACGGCTTACGACCAGTGGTGCATTCATGTGCCGAGCGAGTTTACCGATCGACCGATCGACCGATCGACGTTGTAATGCGTCTCCGTTCGACTGTCATTCGGTGGCGTCGTTACTGTATCTAACAAGGTCATGACATGGACATGCTCGCATGCGAGTCACTGCGACTTAGACCGGCTCGGGAGTCGGAGTCGGAGGGCTTTCCGAAGCGTACGGATTACCGTTACGGATCCAAACAATATGCGTCGACGACGGAAAACGTTCGATTTGGTACGCTGGGCAACGCTTTTGACCTGCTTCACATCCATGATCATACGAGCCATCTCGGTTACTAGTTACAAGGACCGTCGGCCGCGGGGGAGGAGATAATCACTTTGTAGCCTTCTACGGATCTCTGTCCGTCTGTCTGTCTGTTTGTCTCTCTGTTTACCCGTCACTTGCTGTTGGATATCAATCAATCAACGTTATCGCCATTTTCAACAAAGCATAAAAACCCGAAAATTGCCGGTTCCTCCGCAGCAATCGCGCATGATCTCTCTCTTCGCTCCACTCCCTTCGCTCCACTCCCTTCGCTCCTCTCCCTTGGAGTTGTCCGATCAATTGCATCGATCGCTCGGTCACGGATTAAGGGAGCTCGATTGGAGTTCGATTGATTTTTGGCCTTTTTCGTTGGCCCCTGGGGTGAGTTTGAGGGTCTCCGGGGAGGGGGAGGTGCACGGCTATGAGGTAAGGCCATGTAGGGCCGAAATGAAGCCCGGACTAGGCGCCCCCACCCGCATCGCATCGTAATAGGTTTTGAGTGCATGAGCAAATGGAGGACAGCGAAAGAGGAGGTTGCACCCGAAACACAATGCACCCACGAGCAGCAGCAGCAGCAGCAGCAGCGCGGCTATCGCGTGATAAATCAGCGAGAGAGGACGCCCGGGATGTGGGGCGAGGGGAAAAAATCGGAATCGGAATCCGATGGATCGCGATGCCGACAGAGGCAGAAAACTGGAACGGATCAGAATCAGAAAATCAATAAACGGCGGCCGGTTGGCTGCTGATGTTGTGAACGAGATAAATCTGCCACAACAACAACAGCAACAGCAACAACACACGGTGAGCAACCGCGGAGCGATAGCCACAGAAGCCCAGTGTAGTCAGCGATTGGACCTGTCCATCATTGGGAGTCGCTGCTGGCTGGCTGGCTGGCTGGCTGGTTGGTTGCACTTCGATCAAATGGCGGCGTCGATGATGACAAAAAACTGGTCACAGTTTGTCACGGACAAATTCGTGACGCCACTCCGGGGCCCTTTTGTGATCCCGGCGGACCGTATCCGGCGGCCGGTGGAGAGGGGGCCGGGTGCCACGTCCACTGCAGCGACAGATCGCAGAAAAAGTGATGAACGATGCCTCGGTAACCTGGGGGGAGGGGTTGCAACTGCGAGGGTCTCGATTGTAACCCCACCCGACGTCGGTGACAAATCCGAAGGGGCGCAAGGAAGGGGCGGAAAAACGGGAAATCGGAGGTTGTCTGAATCTTGTCCGAAGCACCAAGCCGATGGACAAACGATGCAAACCAGCCTGGGGGAGAAGAAAAAACAGTGAAGTGGAGTAAAAACTTGTTAAGATGTTTGTTTTGTTGTTAATTTCTTATTAATTTCCTTCAAAGCTGACGGCCAGGAGCGAGTTTTCGAGTGTTTCGGTTTGGCGACTGGTTTGATCCCCGTTGGGAACGGTCCTCTTTCGGAGTGGAGCGTTGATCCGATTAGCAATGATTTCGATGGTACAGTGGTTATGATTAGTGGAGGTGATTATCATCGTAACAGGTTGCTGGTTGGTGATAAGGTGACTGGCGCGTTTTATATATGACTTGGTGGCTTTATATTACTTCTTTTCTATGGTAACAGACTAACAGATAAACAACCATCTAGCAAAATTTAAAAAAAATCAAAATAGGAACATCAATCCATAACATCTCATAAATAATAGCCATTTCTTGACTGGGAATCTGACCAAATTTGGATAATGAATTGTGTTTTAAAGTATTAGCTAAAAATTATGGGGATGAGATAAATAACACTTTATTTATTTTACACCTATTTCCTAGTGCTGTTCAGGAAGTCGTCTAGGTGCGGAAACTAATCCACTCGAGAAATCTGTCGAGAAGAACGAAGCTGGGACTGTATACGACGTATATAGTACCGGTGCTCTTATCTTCGACTAACCCAGCCCACAAAATCTTTTTTGGGCCTTCCGAATGGATAGAGAGGGCGGCCCAGGGCTGGTAGGACCAAATCTAGATGGAGCGACGGTATCGACATTGACGTCAGAATAGCAGGAATTTTGTTTTGGAGGACGATGGCGCTCGATCGCGAGCGGTGGCGAAATCTTCTGTGGCAGGCCAAGACCGCTCGTCGGTTGTAGCGCCTGATAAGTAAATAATTAAGTAAGTAACGCCTAGGACTGTTTATTCATGATTTCAATGGCTAATTTATATTTGATTTGAATGTATCCCAAATTCTTTCGAACTTACCTTGGTTTGCAGTATTGTCAAGAGATTAGGATTATTTACAAGAGATTAGGAAACGATTGTCTATTTACTTTCTAATTTCTTGATTAGGTACCTTTTTTATAGATACTTTTTAAAATGTTTTCTTATTGGCTTATACATTATTTTATTTAATTTCATGACTGTATTCTCTCACTGGCGCATTACGAATGACTTTCTTATTGCCTTGTTCTTATGTTGTCCAACAGTCTGTGTTGAAGAGTTTAAAATTCATAAAGAATAGTTGGTAAAATGATCTGCAATTGGAATGGAACGAAGCACTTTGGTTGGAATTGAATCAATTTTCTTGTTGAACAATTACAATAATAGCTGCTACATTGTGATCGCTGGAAAGTTTATTCTAATGTTCTTCATCATTACCTTCTCCAGCGAAGCAGAACCAACTCTGGTAATCATATTTGCTCACTATCTCTCGCTCATAATTTACAACATATTCCATTGTCTCAATGTAGCGCTTCTGTCTTCTTCAGCTACTACGCGATGCTGCTCGCAACGCTGAGTACAAATTGTATCGCGATCGCATGCGGTAACGCATGAGTAAGCAATTGTCGAACGAATGATGACACCGAAAGGGCGTGTCAGGAAACGAGTTGACATGCGGTAATGCTTCTTGACTTCACGTTCCTCTTTCACGGTCGCTGGATGTACCGGGCATCGGGCTTTATTTCTGTCTGGCTAGGTTCGTCCGATGCACATCGTCTCGGATCACGAGCGTCAAAAAAAATAAACAAAACAACGTTGTCATACTGTAAACTTAAATTTAATTAGTGGATCGTTTGACATCGACACGATCACGCGAGTGGTGTCGGTTGGCCGCGGCGGGGGAGCAGGGCGCAGGGCGGTTGGACCCTCGGGGCATGCTCGCTGGGTGATCGAAATTACTGTGACACTCTCGCACTTTGCATGGACCACCCTTGCTTTCGACCGGTGGAATTGATTTCTTGCCTCTTTTCTCTTAACGCTTCACCGGAACGCTGATCAATGCTGACAAATGATCGACGAAAAGAGTCACCTTAACGGTGGACGCGAACAACGAGCGAATGCAGCATTGCTCCGTGTCCTCCAGACGCCAACAACCTCCAACAAAAAGGTGAATCAAAACAATTTGACTTGCCGTTACTGAAAATGTCAACGAGGCGGGTGAGGTTGAAATCATCTCGTTGCCAAGCCCGTGTGCCCGCCGGTAAACCAGTAATGCCGCGAGTGAGCGATGCCGTACGGTAGAAGGTACGGAGCTTGCCAAAACTTTCTAACCGACGACGGGGCACGGGTACGAGCCGTCAAATACTTGGTACGCTGGCAAGGGAACAGGAGACAGACCTTCAAGGCTTCCTTGGACTATCACTGGCGGCACATTCGAATCGATTGTATTTCGTGAATGTTTGCTTTGCGAGAACCCCCTTTTTAATGCGATGTGGAATCTTTGATAAGACGAGCTCGTTTGGAGGAAGTTAATGAGAAAAACGAAGTTACAATCCCCACTCCATCTGAGAGTTTGGGAATGCTGGCTATAAATTAAAAGCTCTCTCTCTCTCTCCCTTGCGTTGTATGAAGTCTGATCGCGACAACGCCATGTTATCACGGGGCAGCATGTTAATGAATGTACAAAAAAAAAACTCTTGGAACAATCATCATTGCGAACATGAGATCGTTAATGCTTTATTATTGGCCGGGCATGCCACATCATGTCTTATTAGTTAATCCTCTGGCCTGCGATGTTGCCTGAGATGTTGCGAAATCTTCTTCAACTCCGTGCGGCGTGCTCCGTGCCGCTTGGCGCATTGTCGATGGCGGGTCGTGCGTCCGGGAACCGCGGGAATGCGCGGTACCAACTAACCGAATGCGTCGAATGCGACAGTGACAATGATGTAGCGATTGATTTTTAATGCCTGTCGTCTCGGGATGTGTTTATGGTAATGCGTTTCGAATTGATTAAAATCGGTAACTATACCCTTGCGGACCTGCCCGGATAGGCTGCAAAACGCAGTCCACCGGGCAGTCCAACGGGCAGCGCTCAATATGCTCATAAATTGGGCTCGAGCTCGAGATGATGTACTTTGCTTTCGTGGCGACTCGCGCAAAGTTTTCGGCCGTCGCCTCGTAATGCGTATTTCATGCGTCGAACACCTACTGTTTCATGGTCGCTGTGGCGGGTAAATGTCTTAAATTTGGTTTTCAAACGCATTAAAGAGACGGGAGACAAGCACCTTCATCGCACCGTGTGGTGCAATTTATACCGGATTATTAGTCAAAACGGTTATGATGGAGTGCATGCATGTGGCGTGGAATGCAGCGTGCGATTCGCTCACGTTCCTTTCGCGCGAGTTGCTTACGCGGTTACAAATCATCATCAGCTGAGTTATCAGTGAGCGACAAAAGCGGTGCTGGTATGCAAATTAGAATATATGGTTTACCGTAATGCGTATTGCGTACCTTACTTATGCAAAGGCGAAAAGTGGAGCGAAATATCAGACTGCATAATCACTGCAGTAGTAGTAGTGGGAATGCAGAAATGCTCGTCCCCCGATGAGAAGCGAGTCTGCACCGGATCGAGACTGCACCGAGTCCTGCCCGGCTCCCGTCCGCCAATTTATGGCTTTTTCGCCCAAAGCGCCGGCCCGTTGCTAGTGCATCGGAGGCGCCACGTTCGGAGCGATCGGCAGTCGATTACGATCGACATCGCCATCGGTGAGGGGGGTGGGAAGGGTTGGCGGCATCCGTGTCCGTAAACAAATAAACGAAATTAAGATAATACCCATTTTCATGGTGCGCTGGTGGCCACCTTTGCAGACATGGCCACCATCTGACGCTTCAAGGCTGGCGTCGTCGTCGCCATCATCGTTGTCGTCGTATTTTCGATGTTGAATTGTCCATCTGGTCATGGCCGCAACAACAAACCGGCTGGTGGTGAACGCTCATCCAATTTTTTTGCAGTTTTTCAACCTTCGAACCCGAGGGGGGGACCATCAGGAGCTCGTTTCGATCGTGTTGACGCCACGTTGGCATATTAACTGCAGCAGCATGCACATACACATGTCCGCTGGTACACAACAATGTCATTAGGTTAATCAACATCTCGTCGTATGAGCGTTCGTTGGGAAACAACATTATTTTATGCACAACAGACACACGTTCGCGTCATTGTATGTTTGTTTTGTGACACACGCAGTGACAAACACTGCACTGGAAATGTTGTTGGAAATCTGCATTCGACTTCGTTGATCTGTGCAGAGTCCACAACCCTGAACTCCAGAATCGCTCCCACCGTCCCGTCAGAAGCTTACTGTTTCCTCCCGTGACCGATGGCCCGAGGTTCTGGTCAGCGAGGATAAATTAATTCGTTAATTGGATTTAATGAATTGCATTGGCAGCGGCATAAAATTAGTTGCCAAGTGTTTTACGATGCGCCTGACCATATAACTTCACATTACCTTTGACCCGGACTCGGACCCGGGTTCCCACGAACGCTGGACGAAGCAAAGGCTTAACCGGCCCTCCGGCTCCGGTCGAAGGTCCGTTCCGTTCCGTTGTGCCAGCTGGTCCAGTGTCCCGGCTGTTCGATCCGCGGAGTGATCCGTTCGCGTTCGTGTTTTGTGATTGTCGAGATGTCGGGAGCCCCCGGTACGATGTTCGATTCCTTTGGTATTCCTCGATGGGCTTTTTGCATATTTCCGAAACGAAACGTAAAACTGGAGAAATTCCACGTGAAACCCTGGGTTGAGGGGCAGCAAAAAAAAAGCCTCATTCAAAGCATTCTGCGAGCGAGCAGCGAGTGGCCCGGGATCGCCCGATCGGAAAAATCGCATAATGAATGGTTATGCACTGCACGCCGGACCACCACCTCGTCCTGGCCAACATGGCCGCGGGGTGACGAAATTTAACACAAAATTTGTGAACTTCGCGGTGGCAATAAAATGCGAGCCGATCGCGGGTCGCGCCCGTTGTTGCTGTTGTTGTTGTTGTTGTTGGATCAGAACCGTTGCGAGTTGCGCGAGATGCAACTTAAAAAATCGTTAATCCATTGCGCTGGGGTGATTAAACGAGGGGAAGGGTATTACACTTGGTCCTTGGTCCCGGTGGCAACACTGGATAAAAAAAAAAACGTAAAAACAGGGAAGACGAACGCACACACGCCGAGGATCCGCGCGGGGTCGGGATCGTGCCGGGAGCCATATTTCTGACCGTATCGCTCGGTGGCCGAGTTTATTTTGCAAATCACCGCCAATTTATTCCGGAGCTTTTCTTTTTCTTACTTTGCAGCCTTTTCCCTTTTTTTACTTTTCAGCTTTGCATCCAGGAGTGTTCTCGTATTTCACGGTATAATTGCGGTGTGTGTGTGTGTGTGTGTGTGTGTATGTATTTGCATGGTAGTATCTTCGTTTTTGGTCAACGCAAACCGGCGTTTAGCCTCATTATGTAAGCCAATGATAAGACAATGTTGGGACAATGTTTCGTGTGAGTAAATGGAGTAGTGTAGTGACCACACAGCATAGCATACGGCAGCATATTATTCCTTGGTGGTAGTGGCCTTTCGCGAACGGATATTCGAGGCCACAGCATTGCTGCTCGACATCTTGATTATGGAAGACTCGGCACTTGATGCAACCCTTCAAAGCATAATGTTCGATGAATTTAAATTCACATTCCGCTGCCTACTATGATTCACGCACAGTAGTAACACATGCACACATACTCTCCAGTAGGCCACATATCCGCCAGTAGGCCGCTGGTAATTGAATTCTTTTCCGCTTCATTATTTGCCATCCACTCACCGTCCTCATCCTGCGCAATCGCAAACGTGTCCCGGTCCCGGTAATGCGAAACGCGATGCGTCGTGTTATTCGTCGCGTTCAATGCAGCCATTCCAGGCGGCAGCAGCCGCAGCAACAGCAGCCACCGACGTCGCGCAAATAGTCCCCAAAATTACGTGGTACTTGAAACCGTTGTTTACGCTACCGGCTGCGAGCATTAACCCGGCGCCGCCGGACCGTGCATCCTGGCGTGTGCGTGGCATCCACCAAAAGGGGAGGATTTGTTTCGGGGTGGGGGCCCTCGGGTTTCGGGTCCGGAGTGCTTCTCGATCGATCGCACACGGGAAGGGTTCGAAATGTCAGCGAAACCAGATGCTCGGTCCTCAGACGACTCGGACAAGAGGTACGTGAGGTCGGACGGACGGACGGACGGACGGATCCCCGTTAATCGAGTGGAACATTTTAAACGCCCCAACCCCCCCCCCTCCTCTTCCTCCCCTCTTGGAACAATAAATTTCAATTATCAATACATGATAATTCAATTTTCTTCTTATTATTACAATTTGGTCTTCCGGAAGGTCGGTCGTTCCAGATTCGCGGTGTTGGTCGTCGTTTTTTTCTGTTTTCGTTGGGTCCGGGTACGAAAATCACGCTTGGCTTGACCCCCGGCGGTCGGGCCGGGCCGGGACAGGGCACAGGTCAGGGCTGGTCAGCTTTTGGGCCGGCGCCAAAATGGTTCCCTTTAGCGAGGTAGCCGGCCTATCGGTGACGGTGGTAATGCAACAGATTGCACTCCCCGATTTCACCCCGAATGGCTCGATGCCTCGATGCCTCGATGGCCGTTGGCTTCACTGGTGACCCCGCAGCTTCCTGGTGGCCGGCACGCCGTAACCAAAAAACCGGCAATGGGCCGCCGCGTTCGGTCTTCGGTTCGCCGGCGAGTGATGGAAGGTATTAATTTTAAATTGCACTCATTTCCTCCTCCATTTTGCGCGATCGCGACGCGCGATGCGCACCATCACGAACATCACTGCATCACGTTACACGCGTCTTCGCAACACATCGCACACCAGCGCCACCATCTCTGGTAGCCCAACGTGGGCATTCCCTGGGTGAAATGGTAACATCCGAAGCATCATCAAACGGTTGGTTGGAGTGGAGGAACGAAAAAAGGTTAAAGGCTAGACGTGCACGCACCTCGAAGAGAAAGTCGTGCAGAGCTGTGTGTGTGTGGAGAAGGGTGAGAGGAGAGGGTGGGGTTGGTGTAACGTAAACATACATCGATTGATTGGTAAATTAGAGCCAGAAGAGTGAAAGGGCTGAGCTGGGTGGATCGAAGGAAGGGTTGCTGCTGCTGCTGCTGATGCTCTTCGCAATCAATTAGAGGCAATGTCACAGCGCTGGAGTCCATTTTGGGGGCCCCCTTCCGCGAGATTCCGATCCATTTTAGGCAAATTGGGATGAAGCATAATTTATGTTGACTCCAGTGTTGCTTTTCGAATGACATTTTTACGTTCCACTTTGTTTATGAGTGAGAGAAGAGAGAAAGAGAGAGAGAGAGAGAGAGAGAGAGAGAGAGATAAGAGAGAGAGAGACATCATAAAACTCATCGCGCTATGTTTATGCTCTCAATCTTCGCCACCAACCGGTAAAGTGCGTTCCCCGCTTCCCATTCGACCACCGGTCCTTCCAACACACAACAGGAGGTGTCATAAATGCAACGCATCAATTAGCGCCCTCAGTCCACTCACTGATGCTCTGTGATGTGACTTGTGTGTCCGTGTGTGTGCGTGTTGGTGAAAGTGAACTGTTTACGATCCGATCTGCTCACCGACTTGGCATCGTTCTGTGTCTCGCCGGAGGACTCATCGCTGGTCACTTAATTGATTCTGCATGTGGTGGTGGTGGTGGTGGTGCATTAAGCGTAACATTAGCGATCGCACCAGCGAGAACTACTACTTTACCGGAGGTCGATCGCAATCTCGTCCTCGATCAATCGTCGATCGATGCGCCGGATGCCAGCGGCACTTATGAGTGAATGCCCGTTGATGTCCGATGATCGTAACATCTGGTGCTGCTCGATCATCGATCCCGGCGCACACACACACACACACACCATGTCACGCCGGTGATATGGCTGACGACGATTCGTGCTGATGAGCGGAGTAATGAGTGTGATCTGAACCAACCAACCAACCAACAGCCAACTTCCCATCCCCATAAATACACCATTTTCTCACCTCATTTCATCGAGATCGTGGTGGTTTATGAGGTGCGCAGCAGGCCCGCTAGACACCATAATGTACGCCTCTGCCGTTGGAGGAAAAAGGAGCATCGTCCACGAGTGGACGATCTATTGACTGTTCGTGGGAGTAAGGATCGTGACGTGGCTGTGGTCGTGCTGTAAGTGAAGTAACAGCAGCAGCCGCAGCACCACCAGGCGTTAAAGCACATTAGCCCCGTGAAATGATGCATCATCAAAGCGATCATCACTCTCGCTTGGTCCGATGTTTGGATTCTCATAAATGGCGATCGCTTGGTCCGGGACGTCTTGAGACGCATTAAAACGATCCGTTGGTTAAGTGGTGGTGAGTGCGGCTGCGGCTACAGACGCACTTAATTTATCCGTTCACATGTTTCGCACTTCCGTATTGATTTCAACTGTTGCCGGTCACAACACCGCAGACGAGGACCAGGAACGGGACCGGGACCAAGGGCGAGAGTGAGACAGATCCGCATGACATGGGATCGCTGGTTGTAGGGTGGCCAGTGCGCCAGACCGCCGGTGTAATGTAAAACCAAATCGAAACGCCGTCAACAGACACACACACACACACACAGGAGGGGGCTGCAGCGCACCTCATATCACCACCTCACAACTGACATGCACCGTCACCGTACCGACCACGGGCTACCGGTTTTAGCGGCCGTTTGCCACTCCATCCTTTCCGCACTATTTTTGGTTGCAACAGGAAACAGCGGAGGTGCCGAGGCGAGGCGAGGCGAGGGGTCTGGGTGAATTGCTACATGTGTTGCTGGAAATTGCAAACATGAAATATGGCATTCGGACACCATTTCTACACACCTCGCATTGCACTGCCCTGCCCTACCCAGCACCACGGAGTTGCTACTGTTTTCTGTTTCCGTTGGACCTCCGCTCTCTGATTGGTGCCGTCGTGGTCCAGGGAGTTGAGGAGCGCTACTCGGCCACTCCTCGGGACTCGCTCGGTGAGAATGTTGCAAACATCGGAAAACAATTATCGCCCCCAGGCTAGTCAGGCTGGTCTGGCCAGGTCCAGGAATGCAGCAATATCACACAACCGCACAACCGTGAACCGCGAAACGTGCCATGTGAGTCTGTGTGTGTGCTGGGGAAATCGGGAAGAAACCAAGATTGAGATTCATTTAATTAATTTAAAACATGACCATTGCCGGGCTACTGTTGCCGAGTTGGAGTGGATTACGACTCCCAGGGGGCTTTCCGAAAAGAGAGGAATAGAGGATCAAATTGCGTTGGCAGATAACGCCTACTCGCCAACTGTGAAGGTGTGTTGGAGACCAGAAGGAGGAATCTCTGCTGCTGCTGCTGCTGCTGCTCCTGCTGCCGTTGGTTTAGATAATGAAAACATAAAACTCACCCCGTGGCAACAACGCCCGCATCCGTAGTAATCTATGTGTGATTGCTCCGCGGTTTGTTGTGTCCGGCAATCTAGAAGGCTGCCATCGACCACCATGACAACCGGACATCGGACACGATGCGGTAGCTCCGGTTGACCAAACAATCGGTCGATCGATGGCGCCATCGTTTGCTGATGATCTAAACGATCTGCTCAAGACGACGACGACAACAACAGCAACAACCGCGACGACGATGGCGCAGACGTGCCCGTAAACGACGACGACGACGACGATTGCGAGTTGGCGAATATTGTCATAAATATTTATTTCCCGTCGCAATAACTGTTTGAATGGTCGGAAACAATGGTTGACATCGGCCGTAGTTCCGTCGCTACGGAGGAGCTTCAAATTGTGCGTCAAATTGTGTGACGGTGTGTTTACGGTTAGTGTGCATCTGCCCGTCGCTATAAAATGCCCGGTTTCCCGGTGATCGTTTTCCCTTCGCTTGCGGCCGGTTCATTGGTCCTCAGCCGGAAGATACAACGACGATGAGATTGCGATGAGAGTTGGAACTCTTTTAGGTTTGGTTGAAATGCAAATCGGAGATGGCACTGGCATACACTTCACCTTCACTTCTGGTTGGTCACTACTGTCCTAGCGGCGTTTAGTGTCTAACATTCAGACGATCAATCCGATCGTCGTTTGCAACGATCGACCGGTGGTTACGTTCCTGCCATGGCGGATGCCTTCTTCATTTTCATGCGTTTGCCATTGCACCGGATAGTCCATCCTCCTTACAGACACACACGCTTTGCTGAGGCTCTTAAGCTGTTTGTTGGCAACAATGCAACAGACGCAACAGGTCCGTGGTCTGGTTGGTGCGCAGTGGAGGAAATTATCATTTGTCCATTGAAATGATGAAGCTCCTGTTGATGTTGCTGCTGCTGCTGCTGCAATCACAGACCACGACCATTACCGTGTGGCAGAATGCTTTCCCTCCCTTTTTTCCTTTTATTTAAAACGAAGCAAAAGAAAACTCACTCGTTGCGATGCGAAAAGACAGAGAGAGAGAACGTGAACCTCAAGCAAGCATATTTTATGCTTCGTCTGTGTCGCACCTCCTCCTCCTGTTGTCAGGTTTGTCTCGGTTCGGGGCCGATGATAAATCATCCTACCAGGCTGACCTTGTCAGCATCTGACTTGATGGCATTTCACGGGGATGCAACTGCACTTGCACCGCGATTGAATGGAACGAATATGCCGCACCGCGATTGATGGTTTTCCCCCCAACCCCCGGGTAAGTGGATTGCTTAATCCACTCGTGTGCAGTGCGTGAAGTACTCAAACTTCACGGAACGAGGTGTTCGGACGTTCCGGTCATTACTTCACCAGAAGACGATCGTGTCGCGCTTTATGATGATCAAATGGTCCACCACCGAAACGATGGTTAAAGGTGTGTGTGTGTGTGTGTGTGATGGCCACAGTGTCTTCCTGGTTGCCTCTCCTCTTCCCTTTCACTCGCCTTCTCCTCTCGTCCGATTCCCCATAGACCGATTAATGTGCCGTCGATAATCGAAGACCCGGAACGGACGACAGACCACGTACAGGACACGCTAACTACGACCGCTGCCGCCGCTCCTCCTCCACCTACTCCTGCTCCTGCTCCTGCTCCTGCTCCTTCTCCTCTTGCCCGCGTATTTAGCCCGCGGTCAATTTATGTCTCGTTGTGACAAATTTATGTTCATTTAATTTATGCCTCTTTCAGGTGTCAATGCATAAATTTATTAAAATCGTTCCCCGTTGTTGCGATTACGGTGATCGCCACGCGGCGGCGCACCGAACCCGTCATCGCCGTCGGAACGCCGTCGGTTCATAATTTCTCCCCCTCCCCCCCTCCCTTCCGCTTTCCTTTGGTGCCGAGAGATCGAGAAATGAAAATGAGCATCAGTGCGGCGGTGGGGCGACGGAAAAATGCTGATCCCGTGCGGTGTGCGATGTGATAGCGGCGCTCGCCGCCGGTCCAGGCACTCCATCCCGCTTCGGGCTACAAACGGTGCGGCCCGATTAGCGTGACGATTATGCTTCACTCATAATTTCTCATTTATCCGGGAGGCGACTGCCTGGTCCCGGTCCCGGGCCGCCATTCTTTTACGTCGCCATCTCCTCGTTGTCCGTTCGATTAAAAGAGGGGCGGAAGGTGTCGAAAGAATATATTGTTTCGGGAACGGCCAATCATCCCCCTCTCGCCGTGCTTCGCAGCTCCTTTGGCACTCGAATTCGTTTGTCTGTAGGGCGATGGAAATGGTAAAACGGTGGATTTATGTTGGTAGCCGCTAAGATGCATGAACCCAGCTTGACAGTGCCGCCGATGCAGCATCCAACTATCGATATCGTTGGGATAGAAAGGAAAAAAAGGAAAAACAAAAGATGGTCCTATCGGTACGGAGACTATCATGGTGTATGGCCGCTCGATTGCGCATTTATGCACCGATGCATTCCACCGCGAGTCGAAGAGTCTCTCGTCATCCGCTCCACGAACTCGCAGCTCGCATATTTCCAGATTGCCGGTGAGCCGGTGTCTAGGTTTGGCGGATGAAAAATGATCCCCTGTCAATGCATTCCAGCATCGCAGCATCGCACAGCATAATGCACCACGCTGGGCAGGGCGCTGCAATGATCGTTGTAGTCGGCTGGTGGCTGCTTCACAAAAAAACAATAATGTTTTGGATTTGTTGTTCAACAAACCGACGTTCCGGCGAATGTTTAAAATGGTTCCCGAGATTGGCAGAAGGAGGGAAAAAAAAATCAAGGATCAAGGATATCGGTGTGGTGCGGTGGTGCACAACCGCACAAACGAATTGGTAGCCATTAATGCGGGACTCCCTCCTGCGGTGATCGATCGTCACCAGTAAGCGGACGCGAAGCGTTTCATCAGCTGCTGCCAGAAGGGGGGGTGCAGCATGCCTCGTTCTCCTCCGTGCGTACGATGAAACGCATTAATAATTAGGTTGTTAAGTGAAACAGCTGGAGCCTTTGCTGCAAACGAAGAACGCCTAACAGCATGCGCCACCGAGAACCGTGCGATGCGATGGTCAACGCGGGTTGACCTTTTTGCACGGTCCACCGACGGTTCACGAGGTGTGTGTGTGTGTGCCGTTTTAGTGGCATAACTCTGCACGAGGATAACGTGTTTGCAGGGGTGCCCCAACATTCCCCGGGAAGGGGTGGAATTTGACGTATGGCGTCCGGCGCGCCCGCCCGCCCGCCTGGTCGCTTGTCAATCGCGGCAGCGGCGGTTGCTTGCAGCGATCGATAAATTTTCGCACACGCGTCCGATCGCGCTGCGTTTTGACAGCTGTGCGATCGTAAATTGGCCACACCGTGTCCCACAGCCCTCCCCTTGCACCGTCCCCCGGCCATCTCCAAGATGAACCCGAACGCGTGCCATGCTGATTACCAGCGACGACGACGACGAAGACGAAGATCCTCCTCCGGCCACTGGCCAGGCCAATGGTGGAGGAACGAATTTTCTAATCTTCGTTGGAGCCCGCGTGCGATGTGGTTCAAATATTTTGACGTACGTAGCGCACGTAAGGGGGGGCACGCAATAATTTATGATCCGTGACGAAAGGCGGGAGCGGCGCCTCCATCCTCGCGGCTTCGGTTCGATGGAAAATCAATTAAAGGCAAGAGTTCCACCCTGGGGAGAGAGAGCAGAAAGTGGAGCATGAATTTTGCACACGAAAGAGGGTTCGATTGCTATCGGAATGCGGTCCTCCCGGATCACGATGCGTTGAATATCTTCATTAGATCGATTTTCGAATCCGGGAGTCACGTTAGGTGGTGTGTTTCGCTCCAGGATGAAACGAATGCCAAACTGTTTAGTAAGTAAAAAGATCGTCCCCGATAGCCATCGAAATTCCACCGCCAAAAGCTCACTTCGGGGGGGGAGTGAGCAAAATGCTACTCAATGTCAGTACCGCCCGCGACTCCATTATCTCGCGTGCGATTCGTGCAGTAAATGAATAGCCAACAGCCGATCAGACGTTGCGTTTGTTTTACCGCGGACGCGAGAAACACAAAAAAAGGAAAAAAAACACAATAACAATCGCATGCAAAAGGCTAGCAGCAGGAGCAGCAACACCGCGCAACGGGATGATGTTCCGCCGAAATCCTGCAACCGGCGGCCGCGGCGCTTGCTTTTGCTGCGGACAAAGTGCGGGAATTGTTTGCGCAATTTGCATACCTCGGTGGCGGCTGCATGAAAGCTGCAGCAGCCGGTATTGGATTGGTTTTCGCTTTTCCAATTAATTGCTCTGGCCACCGGTGGCCAGTGTTCTGTGCCTTGGCTGGAGAGGCTGGCGAGGAGCTCGCAGCATCTTCTTCTCTTCTTTCCCTCCCGGAGTGCGGCTTTTAAATTAATTAGCGATCAACGATCGGCGGCAGAAGCATAAAAGGAGGCAAATATTGTACCTCTTTGGCTCCTCTCTCTCTCTCTCTCTCTCTTCCTCGGACTAATCTATAAGCGAAATTCGTGCATCAAAATCACAATCCAAAACCAAACTTTATGCCGATGATGTTAAACAAAATGCGAAATAAACCTACAGAGGCCATCGTCTTTTGTTTTGGCGCGCGCGGCCCCGGGGCCGGGCTAAACACCTAACACTGACCGCCGGTGCCGGTTCCGCGGGCGCATAACTCATGCAAATCAACTCGTGGTTCAACTTGTTTATGTTCCTCCCTCCCCATTTCCCTAATTGCCCCAGGATTGGCTCGTGCCAAATGTAAATCAACATCATGACCCGGAGCCGGAGCCGGAGCGGTTGGCCCTCGGGCCGGCTGATGTTGGTTTATGCTCCAGCTGATCGACCCGATATCGATCTTGTTCCAATTGACTTCAATCTTCGGTCAGCCAGGCTGGAGAACCGGACGGTTGAAGCTGCCAAAACAACGGCACGGCCACGATGGAGGACTCCTTTCGCCACCAGCAGACCGTAGGACGACTGATCGGTTGATAAATGCTTTTTTCGTGTTTTTCGCGTTCACTTGGGACGACGTATGTTTGGGATTTGGATACGCCAGCCAGACAGCCAGCCAGCTCGTGCTCGTGGTGCTACCTCTTTTTGTTTTGTTTTTTTGGGACGCTTTGGTGGCCTTTTAACGACCTCGAATGGATCAGGTTGCGTGATTTGTTTGCGAGCGAAGAGAGAGATAGAGAGACAGCCGAGACAGCCGAAGGAGATATGAAGCGTTATAGCTTTCCACATCCACTGCGTGTGTGTGTGTGTGTGTACGTGTGCGTATGTGTACCTTATGCTCTCGATAAGATAAACATTTGATAGTGGCCCGACGTGTGCACCCACCGCAACCGCGAGGCGCGGATTGACGATCGTTAAAGTGCCCTCCTGGCCGGGCGCGCCAAATGATGGCACAGAAGATATAGTCACTAGAAGGAGGAGGAGGAAGAGGAGGGGACACCTTCACGAGGGGGGGGGTTGCTGTAGGGATGCGATTATCGTATCGTGTGGCCGCAAGGCATTCCGTTCGACGGGACCGGGTCCAGGGTCCAGGCGTTACAGGTTGATCAATCAATACGGACACGATTGTATCTTAATTATTTGCTTAAAAGCGCAACAGGTTAAACTACCGTGGCGCGAGCAGAGGCGCGCTCTGGTTTAATGTGATTTTATCGCTGAGGCTTTGGTTAATGTATTAGCAAACCCGCCGTTTGCGGACGTTACTCTGCGGGGTTCGATTCCCCTCTGGCTGAAATCGATCCCGGTACGGTGTATAATGATGTTTAAGAACTTTATCGAGGCTGATGAGGCAGGCAGACTTTGACTGAGAAGAAACAGAGAAAGCAGTCAGTAATGCGTTATCGAGATGTGTGATTGTGGTGTCCTAAATGCTTGCCCATCAACTCGGCGATGTCGAATACTCCGTTCGAATGTTAAGAATTCCGTGGAAAAAAAAATAGTTGATTGTTTTACTTTTTTTAATGTCTTGCCTGACACATGAGTAGGTATGGGATATTATTATTATTCAATTTCATAACTTTTGCAACTTCAACACCTTATCTGAAATATGAGATTCAATCAGAAACCCCTAATGGGTGGAAGGCTGTAATAATTCCAATATTTTAAGGGTTTTGCAATCCATTTGGTTAATCAATAATATAGGCCATAACTTTCTAGTGAAAGATCCTATCAAAAAGTAAATATTCCTCCTCGAATTCTTGTTCAAGAAATTACGGAAAAAAGTTGAGCGCTGAACATGTTTTTGCAACAACACCAACAGTTTAAATCAATCTATAAAAAATGATTTTGCAAGGAGCCAATTTGAAGAAATAACTGCTGTTGGATAAAACCTCTTTGAAGTCGTTGACTATTGCTACATTGGACATTGTCAAGAAAGAAATGATGCTTAAGTCTTTTAAAGCCAGACATTTCAAGTACTCGGAATAGCCTTGAGGACGAACTAATTCTTGGAGAAAGTAATGATCCAGATGCTGTTATCGCCAATGCTTAATTTCTTTGCAGGATAGTTTCTAACGATAAATGGGAAAATTCTGAACAAATTCATTTGATTGGGGGTTTAAAAATGATTTGTCTTTAAAAGTGCTAAGACATAGAAGTTCAGTTGTTTAGTTTTAGTTAGTGGAGTAGAAGGCACCCATCGCTCTCCACGATCTTATCGATGACATGCTGCAGAAAACTCTTCTACAATTCTTGATTATTTGATTATATTAATGTTTTCTCAATCTCATCAGTCCATATCATGTAAATGACGGTAACGCATCTTGTAATAGATTCTTCTACGAAAATACAAAATTCTGATCCCAAATCTCAACCATGAAAACTTGTTAACCAACTTCGCTCTCCTGTCGTTACAATAATATTCGCTACATTCCGTGCCAAGATGAGACAGCCACTCCCATCCTGTCCATCCCCGCCTTTCTAGGCCAACCGGTCGCCCGCAAACTCACCAACCTGCTCTCCTCTCCCCCCGGGGAGGGGTGTTGAAGCGAAAACGAATATTTATAGCTCGCTCGTCCGGTGCGGACACGACGTAACGTAATACGAAATGAAAGAAAAAGAGGCAATTACTCCAATTATTCTCGCTCGCATTAACATGAATGCGCACTCAATAAAAGACAAACAACACTTCTGGGACCAGATCGGACCTGGACAGACCCGGGAACCGTCCGCACACAGACGTCCTTGCCGGCGGTCCGGGACCAGGACCGGCGGATGAGGTGGGAGGGTGGGTTCCTGCTGGGAGAAAGTCAACCGCCAGACGATGACGACGACGACGACGACAACGCCGAGCACGCCAAATACTGCGACGCCACAAATTATTGACATTTTATAGTTCAGCTTCAGGTTCGCGAGGCTCCAGCTTTCGGGGTTCGAATTCCGAGTCCGAGTCCGAGCCCGATCCACGTGTTGCCACACTGTTGTGTGTACCGTTGTTGTTGCTGTTGTTGCCGTTGTTTACGGTAACGCACCTCATTTGAAGCGTGCGTGTCCTTCACAGGATCGCCGTGAAGGGGAAACCGAAAGGCCCCGGACTGGCCGGCCGATAATCGCTCACGTCGTCGGCAGGACGCGATCCGGCAGGGGTACGGGAGTGGGGTGATAATTTTTATCATTTTAAACCCGACCTCAAACCCGACCGCGCGCGCCATCGGGTCCGGTCGGTTGGCGCCATGGCGATTTCGGAGTATTGCGATCTCGTGCTCCACATGGCGTCGACCGCCGCCACCATTGCATTGTCGGCCGGAGTCGCAGGAGTTGGCGCAAAGGGTGAAATGGAATCGAAAAGTGCGCTCGAACATAAATAAACAATATCGAGCGACACGCAGATCGCTCGCTCGGGCGTCCCTGTCTCTGTTCGCGACCGCGCAGTCCACGCACCATCAACTGACCTCCTCACCGACCCTGGTCGGTCGGCCGGTCGAGACTTAATTTATTTCCGAGCTAATGGATCCAGTTACAAGCGTTTAATTGCCTCGGCACCGTCTCCTCCGGAGTCGGCCGCGCGGTTTTTGGCCAGGCACAGACATGCGCCGCTGCCGCGAGTTACGGAAGGTGCACCCCAAAGGTCAGCGCGCCAATACGTACGCCAGCTCAGTTGGTGTCCTGCGAATTGGGGAGGATGGTTCCCGGATTCAGGGAAGATCGCAGCCTAGAAGCTCCTCCGGGGAAGATACGCCCCAGACGCCCAGACTAGGATCTGCAGGAGGTTCCATCCTCGGTTTACGTCGTCGTCGTATCGTCGACCGAGCCCCACAGCTGGCTACCGCTTTCTACCCTTCTACGCACTAATTGGTACAATCAATTCTCCGTCGGCATCAACGCAAAAAACCAAAGCTCAGGTAACGATCCGTTCCCCGCCGGACCATCTGTGATTTTGTTGGTGAGGGAACTACCGCCAACTCCAGGCACTTCAGACACACCAGTTCTTCCGCAGCAGCGGCGTATGGGCGTATGCAAATGTATGCCGGTTATCGGTCGGCCGCACAGATTGGAATGAACCTGAACCACGTCGCCGGTCGCTATCGTTTTCGTGCCCAATTATCATCCACCCACCCACCGGAGTGGTCGGGGAAATCAACTCGAAACTGTCAGCACCGCACGGGTTTATGGCTACCGTGGAGCGGCGATCTGTGGTCCATTTTTTGAAGCAGAATACCTCTCTGACAACAATGGTAGCGCACCGTGGAACCTCATGTCGGCCATGAATCATGGCCACAAGACGCTACTAATTGGTGATAGCGATCGGGGCACTGATCGAACTCCTCATCAGCTACTGGACCGGCAGCAGCAGCAGCCTGTCTGTCTGTCTGTCTGTCGGACAATGTCTTCACGGTGATTCCTCGCGACTGGAAGTCTCTGGGGCCCTTAGGGCCCTCTCATCGTTTAATCTGCGATCATCACCATCATCGTCCTCCTCGACTCGATCGGGATGCGATGATCCGGTTTTTTCTTTTGGAAGAGGCAAATGCTTTTAAACGATAAGATATCAGCTAAGTGAGCTCGGTGCGCATCAGAATCATCAGGGAGCGTGCATCAATGCGTGCGCCTGCGGCCACGAATTCCAATTCCCCACGACGCCATGGAGATGGACAGGAAGTCAAAGGCCGTCCGCCATGTCGATAAGCGGCTAGAAGATGGATCATTTGCAGCACATGGAGGCGATGACCACGGGTGGGAGAAGGTCTGTAATCTGGCTAAAGGTATCGCGAATACGTGTCACTGTGGCCGCCGGCTAGACACCGGGGAAGATACATTACCGTCGATCGCCTTAAGGGCCCTTAAGATAGAGTATCGTGATAGCGGGGGGTCATCGTGAAGCGATGTAAGCGGCGCCAAAGTATAGATCCACGTCCATGCTCATGATTGATGACCGGTACCGGACCCCGTCCAGCCGGTGATTATTGATTAGCCATGTCCGGCCTGTTAGATTCCACACCTACCAGGGTCTATCGGATGAAATGGTCTTCCAGATCCAGGGATTCCAGTATTGTCCGGTAATGGAGCGAAGGATTCAGAACTTCAGTCTTCTTATGCAAGCTCTAGGCACCTTGAACGAGGCAACAATACAGAGATTAACCTGTGTCACTGTCCATTTGGAGTCAGCTTTTGCGATGCGAAGCACTGCTGCACATGTGCTCCACTTTTCCTGTTGCTGCTGCTGCTTTCCACTTCCAAAAGGGAATGCCCTACGGATGAATTCCACTGAGGATATACGCACGGCGTGCCCTGATATGGAACCAACGGGGCACTCGCCCGGGACCCGGGACTTACACAATCCGACCGCTTTAGTCGATCGACGACAAAATATGAATATCCATAAGTCTAATTATCGTAATAAAACCTGCAATTTCCATTAGTCTAGTCGTTTATGGGCTGCAGGCGAGAGTGCTGCTACCATTAAGCCTGATGATGGTGACGACGACGACGACGACGACGACGACGACGACGGTGATGACGACGATGATGAGGGCAACCAGCGCGCGCGCTCGCGCTCTCCATATGAAGCATCAAATTGAATCATAAGCCTTCTACTGCGTTCTGCGTCGCGTCTGGGAGTGGTGGATGCTGTGTGATACGACCGACCGACCGACCAACCGGCCGACCGGCACGAAGATGGATGAGTCACATGCACACCGACCAAGTAACGGTGTCGTTATTCAAATTGACGGATTGGGACGGATGGATGAAGGGGGATTTATGGGGCAACTGATGGTGGTAGGCCAGGCGCCACGGTCGCCTTTTGCTGCATTTGAAAATTCATCCCATAAATGGTGATTTACTGAGTGGTACCGGCGCTCGTGTGCCCCACGATCAGGATCGGTGGTCAAAGTAGGTTGTGACTGTGTGCGAGAATGTGTTGCTCTGGTCCGGTAAGGCACCTTCTTGTGCTGTGTGCTCTTAAACGGTTTTGTGGGGGTGAACTGCCGCCTGGCGGACACGAGACCAGGCCTCTTCGTCAGTTCTTCCCGCGGCGACGGTGACGGCGGCATCGGTACGGTTAAGCGCATTACACGCGGCCACAGCACAAGATGGCGTCGCTTAAGATCCACGGAAGGACTTTTATGGTCAACTGGAGCGCCACTTTTCGGCTGCTGCTTGGAGTATCATTACCACCCCCCTTGCCGATTACTTCTTTTTCTCTCCGCGTCCCCCCCAAAAACCCCAAGGCCACCGGGTACCCTAGCCACCCCAGCTCGGGGCGTATGAGTCAATAAATTATAATAAAAGTTTTCCTCACTTCGTAAACTTGCGCCGGTACTAGAGGTGGTGGGTGTGATGCTTGTTGGTGTGTGTGTGTGTGTGTGTGTGTGTGTGTGTGTGTGTGTGTGTGTCGCAACACTGTGCACATGAAATGGCCGCACGCCAACGCGCCCACCACCGTCCGCTCCGCACTATGGAAATCGCGGCCTTTTATTGCTTCATCCGAAGCCCCGCGTTGAATGTATAAATTATTTCCGTTTGTTGGTCACGATGGCGTAGGGGTAGGGAGGTTTGTGGCTTCGATGCTGCCGCTTGATCCTTCTGCTTAGTCCTTTTACGGGGAGGGGTTTTGTGGCATTGCATTGCGGTGCGTTCGGTGCCTTATTTGGGCGCCATATTTAGGAGTTAATTTGTCGATAATCATGCCGCGCGAGTACAGGTGATGCCGCCGCGAATGGTGCTGCAAGAGTTGGAGCCCCTGGGCCTGGGCCTGGGTTTGGTGTAACAGTTGGTTGGTCTTACGGTTGAGCGACTCAATTCAACTGTCCTGTGCTCGGGACACTGCCTAGCGCCAATCTCGTTAACCACAAATGAGGGATACTTGGTTGGTTGGATGATCTGCAATTATGATGAGTTACAAGAGAAGTGTTAAATCGAGAACAACGAGTCCTTCGCCGTTAATTGACTCTGAAACGGTGATTTGCCTTAAATGAACGCGAAAGGAATGTTGTTGTTTGAACCTTTTTGGGAACTGCACATTATTAAATAACTGCTTTACTTTTTGGATTCAATGAGATCGAGCAATAAGGTTGGATGCTCGATTCAGGGTTTTGTTTCTTTCAAGGATATGATCACTATTCATATAAACGTCATCATTTTTGGAAAGCAATTAAAACTCTACAAACGAATGGCTTGTAGACGTAGAACACAATGTGAACGCTCAGTGCTAATGTGTTCTTTCAAGCATACGAATTCGTTTGTTTAAGTATTGCTCAGAACTGCCTTGAACAGATGTGGTGTACCAGTAAACCAAACGATTTGCTTATCTTTTCAGTTAATTAATTTCGAAATGTAAATAGAAACACTCTTTGCTTTACTAAAACAAAACATTTATCAAACAAATGAATCTTAAGCAGCTTTGTCACTTATTTCCGGCTATCCGGAATATGGCATAATCATTCGATGGTATCAACATCTCTTCACACTCAAAAACACATCCAAACATCATGTTCTAACAAAATCGACAACCGCGAATCTATTGGAATAATTAAAACATTAGCATTCCACCGGAACGGTATATAAATGAGCGTCCATTCCACAACAAACAACAAATCGGTTGGAATCTTTTCTTCAGCCCCGCGATGCAAAAGCCACCATAACGGATTCCAAGGGGCCTCGCCCCCTAAAAACGGGTGGCATGCTGCGTTTATCCACTTTATCCAGCAGCGCGGAACCCAGAACTACATTAACAGAAGCCTTCGTCGGCTGTCGGATTGGAGCCTATAAAATGTATGATTAGTGTACGTCCGGCTAATGGATCGCAAACACACACACACACGCACGCACACACATCTGTAGCATCTACGGCGACTGCTGACCAGCACTGCACTGCAGACTGCGATGTTGGAAATGGTGCGCGGTGCCAGGTCAGGTGCCTCTGCGGCAATCGCAACGGGAACGCGGAACGTGAAAGTGAACGTTTTCCGCCCGATCCACGATAAGCACCTCCCCCCTTTCACCTTCCTCGATACGGCTTGCGAGGTGAGAAATTCTTTGTAAGATTATCGTAAGAAGCTAGCAAACATTTTAGCTGCTTAAGATAGCGAGACCCGACGGCATCCCTGGGGACGATTTGTTGGCTTAAGTAATTTCACGCCAGCCGAACGCTAAATGGATCATAACCTCCTGTTCGTGTATGACGTTGTGTTACGCACACAGTTGCTGCGACAGTTGTAAACTGTCCGATAATATATGGTCGTGTTATGCTGATGTGGTGTGCGGATGGTGTATGAGTTGAAGGACGAAAGACGCCCGCCAGTTCGCTAGACGACAGACCGTTTGAAGCACTTTGATATTCGTCGAAATGTTGGTGCTGGTGCGTTCGATCCGATTGCTAAGAGTGTAAAGGTGTAGGGCCATGATAGCAACTTCCGTTGTTAAGAAACTTGTTAGTGGCTGTCGTTTACGGAGTTTCGAAACTTTATTTCACGTTGCACGATCATGAGAGCAACTTTGTTTTGTAACTCTCAAACAAAAGTTATTACTTTCAAGCGAATTTTCCAGAGAACTTAATACAATATCGATCGTAAAAAAAAGTTTCTATCATTTTCACCGTACTTGACGACGATAGCAACTTTATTTTCACAGTTCGTTATCAGCCGTCGTGAGGTAAAGACCTATCATAGTTAAAAGTGAGCGATTCAAACCGAAGAGTGAGAGAGAAAAAGCAACTGGCCTGGTGTCTGGCTTAAATGGCACCAAAACGAAAGAGGGCATTGGTGAGAATGGCACCAAAAAAGCTACGAGCCGGCACAACGCAGGTAGGAAGCCAACCTACCTACAGCGCCACAAACACCATCGCATCGGCCAATCAATTTGCGATACTGGCTGACGATATCCAAAATCCGCCGACCGCTCGGAATATAACGGTAAATAACCGCGCTACAAAGCAGCCACCGATCATCGTGGAGAGCTCTGCACTGGGAGACGTGCACAAAAAGATTATAAGTGCTGGTGTAGTGGATTACACCACCAAATTCACCAAAAATGGGATTGCGGTATTTACAAATACCAAAAAAGATTACAAAGCGGTGATGGAGAAGCTAACATCACAAAAGTCCAATTTCTTCACCTTCCAACCGGAAGATGAAAAGACCACTAAAGTAGTGCTACAGGGGCTGTGCAAAAGTATCTCAGCCGACCTTGAAGAGGAACTCAGATCTTTGAGCATCTTCCCTTCAAGCATCAAGGAGCTAACGATAAAGCACAAGCGTTACGACGATCAGATTACATTGTTGCTACATTTCCCCAAGGGGTCCATAAACTTACAAACACTGAGGGAAACAAAATTCCTCCTGCACTGCCGCGTATTTTGGAGTTACTACTCTAAAAACAGCAGCCCTATGCAGTGTAAAAACTGCCAAAAATACGGCCATGGAGCAAACAATTGCCACTCCATACAGAAATGCGTTAAATGCGCAGAGCCACATCCATCCAAGGATTGTCCTCTTAACGACAGCCCAGCAAGAGTAGAGGGCATTATCCCAGCGAGACTGCTGAAATGCGCAAACTGCAATGGTAACCATCCTGCTACTTTTAGTAAATGCCCTGCTCGTCCCACACAGGGTCCAAAACCACAAACCAAAAAACAACCAAATAAAAAACCTCCTCCTTCAGTGGATCTCAGCTCTTTCCCACTGCTTCCTAACGTAAGTAGCAATTCCCACCAGAACATCCACGATTGGAGCAAGAATTACGCACCGACACAAACACAGCGACAGCAAAGCAGCCCTGATACGGAGGGGCTCTTCGATCAAGAAGAGATCGTACAAATAGTACAAGAAACTTTTACCTGCCTCAAAAAGTGCAGGACCAAAGAAGACCAAATAATGGTCATCTTTAGAATCATTCAAAAATACTGTCAAAAATGAATACAATGGATAATTCCAAAAACAATTTAAAAATCTGCCACTGGAATGCAAATAGCATCTCCAACAAAAAGTTAGAAATAATCCACTTTATAAATAGCAACAAAATAGATATCTTGGCAGTTGCTGAAACTTTCCTTAAACCTGACATTAAATTCACAATCCCAGGCTACATTCTACACAGAAAAGACAGAACTGACGGATGCCAAGGAGGAGTGGGTATCCTGGTGCGTCGCGAAATTAAACACACAATACTACCTGACCTCAAATTAGCGACTATAGAAGCCATCGGTATCTCTGTAGCAACGAAACAAGGAAACATCATCATCACAGCAGCATATCACCCGGGAGGCAACAGAGACCTCAAAAAATTCAAAAGTGACATGGAGAAACTGACGAATAGAAACCAAAGCTACTTCATCTGTGGCGACCTTAACGCCCGGCATCGAATGTGGAACTGCAAAACAGCAAATGGTGCAGGCAAGACCCTTTTTGAACTCAGCCAAAGAGGCACCTTCGCTATCTACCACCCACAGACACCCACTCACTTTCCCACATGCAGTAAATTCTCACCTTCAACAATAGACCTAATCATCACAAACGGCCATCATGAAATTTCATCACCAATTACAATAGCAGAACTCTCATCCGACCATGAGCCAGTCACCTTCAACATTAACCACTCAACTGCTACAGAAAAACCTTCTACAAAATTGTTTGACTATAACCAAGCAAACTGGAAACAGTTCAGAGAACACATAAACCGTGAGGTAAATGTTCAAAACATGAACCATTACACCCTAGACACCACCCAGCAAATAGACCGGAAGATAAAAGCACTCACAACAACAATACAATGTGCCCATAATAAATCAATACCACTCATCACACCAGGACAGTATAACATCAAACTCCCAGAAAACATAAAAACAATGATCAAAATCAAAAATATGTACAGACGAATTTGGCAACGAAACCGTAGAAACAAACAAGCGAAA
Source organism: Anopheles darlingi (assembly GCF_943734745.1). NCBI lineage: Eukaryota > Metazoa > Arthropoda > Insecta > Diptera > Culicidae > Anopheles > Anopheles darlingi. The sequence goes on along the minus strand of NC_064874.1, from coordinate 20,481,863 downwards.
TTGTTTTATACTTCACTCGAAAAAACGATTAGCGAAGAAACAAATACACTGCGAAATGAAAACTGGGACAAAACACTATCGAACATCAACAGCAAACACAACAGCAACAAAACCCTGTGGAAAATAGTTAAAAATCTAAAAAAACAAAAACATACCATTCCTCCCTTAAAAACGAATGGAAATGAAGTCCTAATGAGTGCAGAAGAAAAATGTGAAGCTATAAGCTCACACTTTAAACACTCCCATAAAATAACAACAAACTTAAAGAGCGCCATGGAAAAAACAGTGAAAGAATCGGCCCAAAGTTTAAAAAATTCAAGCCAAGAATCACTCCCCCCAACCCTTCTGATCAAACCAAAAGAAATCACAAACATTATCAAAAAACTGAAAACTAAAAAATCCACCGGTTTAGACAATATCAACAACAAAAGTATCAAAAATCTACCCAACAAAGCTATAATCCAAATTACACACATTTTCAATGCTTGTCTAAACTTAGGCTACTTCCCCAATGCTTGGAAACACGCAAAAATCGTCCCAATCCCCAAACCGGGTAAAGACCATAGCCTCCCCCAAAACTACCGACCCATCAGCTTGCTCAGCTGCCTGGGAAAAATTTTCGAAAAAACAATAGCCAATAGGATAAACGAACATACTAGCAATAACTGCATAATCCAACCTACCCAATTCGGCTTCCAAAAATCACTGTCAACCACCCATCAACTACACAGGCTAACCAGTAATATACGATCAAACTTAAAAAATAAAAAATCCACAGGACTCGTCCTACTAGATAGCGAGAAAGCTTTCGATACAATCTGGCATAACGGTTTAATATATAAATTGTCCAAACTAAAATTCCCACAGAACATCGTTAAATTAATAGATTCATTCCTTAAAAACAGACAAAATCAGGTATTCATAGGAAACTCAAGCTCTAACATCTACACACCAGAAGCAGGAGTACCGCAGGGTAGTGTTCTCTCTCCATTACTGTTCAACATCTACATCTCCGACATTCCTACTCAAAAGAAATGTAAACAATATCTCTATGCAGACGACATAGCAATAAGCTCCTCCAGCACTATTTCCAATGCTATAACAAAAAACCTAAACAATAGCCTCAAAAAATACGAAAAATACTGCAAAAAATGGAAGATGCAAATAAATGCAGAGAAATCCGAAGCAATTTTCTTCACTCGTAGAACCAGCCAAAGTCGCCAACCAAACAGATGCACAAAAATTAATAACACAGACATTCCATGGAAGGAATCAGTTAAATACCTAGGACTCCATTTAGATAAGAAATTATCCTATAAAACACATATATACAAAACAATACAAAAATGCGAAACACATCTAAAAATACTCTATAGCCTAATTAATAGGAGATCTAAACTTAATAGGAAAAACAAGTTACTACTTTACACGTCGATTATCCGACCCACCATTACGTATGCCTCCGCCATCTGGACTAGCAGTGCAAAATCCCACAAACTTAAATTGCAAAGAATTCAAAACAAATTTCTGAAAATAATACTCAACCTGCCCCCCTGGCATAGCACAGATAAAGTACATAATCTAGCCGAAGTAGAAAAAATTCCAAAACACATTTTAAAAATAAACAAGAAGTACTGGTCTGATTGCGTAAGAAACACCGAATTGAAAAAACGTCTCCTATGACACATGTACATAGCTTAATTAGTAGAGTAGGCTTAGGTGAGATAGGTTTAGGTAAATCAGCTTTTATTCCATGTACATAATGGGGGAAGGGTAGGAAATAAGATTATACAGGAAAAATAGGACGGAAACAATAAGACAGGATAACAATTCCAGTCAAAAATCCAACACCACTCAAGTTATAGTACAATCAACAATTCACTCGGGTTACCCATTTATAACACAACTAATGAGGAGAAGCAAAAGCTGAACCCATTGTAAATCAACCTCGATTACTATCAATTATTATCAGAATAAACGTAATTTTCGGAAAAAAAAAAAAAGCAACTTTATTTTCAACCTCATTTTACCAGTTCTTAACGCAACTTGACGTGGCGTTGCTATCGGGCACCTTAACTTGCGTGACATTTGCAGCCAAGGGCCCCGTTCGTACCTGGCGCCAAACACGATGACGCAGGCTCACGATTTGCTCCCCTTTTCCGAGTTCGCTACTCTCGGAGTCGCGTCGCGTCATTTTCGGGCAATGCACGATCACGTTGTCCACCTGCGTTTGTGGAGGTCGCGCCGGCACCACGTAGCCCGCCAGGACTCCTCCGAGCACCGAGTCATCCAGTTTCTGTGTCGCCAAACATAAAAGGACACCTTAAACCACCAGCCCGACGATCACACTCCGCAGAAGGTTAGCCTGGATTTTGGTTCCGATTTGCGGCATTAATCAATGGCCGGAGTGTCGGTCTTCGGCTGGTCTGGCCTCTCCTCGTGACTTTAACCAGCTTCTCCTGCAGTACTCCACTCCACCGCGAGACCATCCCATCCCGTAAAGGGGGGGGGGGGAGGTCTTCCGATCCGGCCTCGCGATGGTGAACTCGTACAACGATGTCGATGTCATTTCAATACTAAATTCTATGCAAATGTCGCTCTGCGCTCCGTGAACCAACGCCGTGGATTACGCCTGGTACACGCGGCGAGGGGGGCTTTGTAAATGGCCGCACTCTTGGCCGGCGTTTGCACTCAATCACGGATTCCCGATTGATTATTCCACGGGACTCGCTCGTGGTGCGAGGTGCGAAATCGTATGTCTTGTGTTTGAAGAATTGGTTAACCTCCCCGTTTAAGGGCAAACAGCAACACATGAGGTCCGCACGATCTTGGTGAACGCCGGGGGAGGGGTGAGGTCAGCAGTATATGTTCCCTGTGGTGTGCAGCGTTTCATTAATTGAGTTGTTGGGTGGGACCTGGTTTTTTATGTCACCTGGTGTGCAATGTGTTCACGCCAGCCCAGGTGGTGTTCGGATGACATTTCAACACATTCGAAGCAAAGGGAAAGAGAAACAGGAAGGGATGACGAGGGCGAGTGGTTTGTGGTTTTTGTGGAGCTGGCCAATGACCAGCTGTGGTTTCAGAGGATGTCGATTCGTGGGCCACTGCCTTACCCAGAAAGGGCGGATTCGATTGGGTTCCATCGGACCAGAACCATGGCCCGGACCGTAGGGATTATGTTTCCATTTGGGTGCGCTATCATGGCCTTTCATGAGTGGTTTTGGGTTTGCGGTTTATGCTGGGCTCGATGCTCCAGGAACTGAGCGCTTATGCTTCCTGTTTGTCATTGTTTGTGGTGTTCGAATTTTCCAGATTCCTTCCGGGATTCGATTTGAAAATTTCTTTAAATCTATTTAAGTTCAACTAATAATCAATTAACGTTGATCATCATTAATTATCTGCGACATTTGGGGAAACGGATCAATATAAACAGCTTCTAGTGAAATATTGGACTATTGGACTCACCTTTAACTTGCGCTTCTGAGATACATGTTCGGATGGTTATGCTTCTGCTGTTGCCAGCCCTTTCATGCTCTAGTTAAATCATATTCGAAGACAATAATCTTTCACTCTCGCCCCCTTTCCTCGGAGTCCTATTCTTCAGTCCTCGACGCCCCACAATACCTTCTGGAACGCAAATCATTCGATCGTCGATCATCATCGAAGCCGACGGAAAACAATGTTCGCAGCGAGCAAGATCCACCCTCTCCCAATGCTACTCAATTCCCGGGAGCAATGAACTTCCGTGCACCCGAGGAGAGGGGGGCTGGTTCCACTGGTTACAGAAGCCGAAACGGAACGACAACTTGATTACGATCGATCGCGATCGCGTCCGAAACGCATCTTACAAATGGGACGACCAACCCCTTCGCAGGCCAAAACCACAACGCAAGCATGCTGTCAGACTGTAGTAGCTTAAGAAGCAGACACAGACACACACACACACGCGCACACACAGAGTACATAAATTGTTGCATTGTGTTTGCCCATGTGAAACATCGCCAATGTTGATTGATCTTCTCGGCAAGCGACGCGGACGCGCGGTCTTGTGCGGTGAACCGCATCGCGAAAAGGGGTGCGACCGCTGTGACTCATGGTGGCGGGGGGGGGGGGGGGGGGGTGGCATGGCTGGCGGGAGGAATGCGGTTATTGAATTATTTATAACATTATGGAATCGATCGATCCCCCCCCGCGGTGATGGTATGGTGTGGTCGAAAGAAGGGAAGCGAAGCGAACGAAAACAAAGACGAAATTATGCGCTGGGAAAACGGCAACTTAAGCCCGATCCTAACAATAGGATAAGAACTGCTATGCCGAGGACGGGGTGCGGCCCGTTCGACGATTCCTCGCCATCTTGGATGCTGGTTTCGTCTTCCGGTGAATGACTTTCGTGTTTTTGGAAATCATAGAAACAGAAAAGAAATGCTTCCATTGCTGCTGCCCTAAGAATTAGTATAATAAATGAAATGGAAGGCCAATGGCTTCATAAACACCCGGGGAAGAGTACACAGCTTCCTTCCTTCCAAAATGGCTGCCAGCCTCCGTTACACAATTCCTTAAACCACTACTCCTTCTCGACGATGACGACGCCAACTCGGATGGTTGGCAGCATCCAATTAGGGAAACCATAAAACAATATCGCACACCGCACCGTACGGCATTGCGACCACGGCGCACACCATCGTCGTCCGGTGAATTCGCACTCGCGGATATGGTTCCCATTGGCCCCCGGCCCTCGGTGGCTCATCAATATGCCGAGCGACCATCTACCGCCATTCCCCGCTTCACTCGACTCTCGGTCTTACGCATTTTACGCTTACCGATACCGGCCACCGATGGTTGGACCGTTGTCCAAACATCGCGAGTGAAAAACCGGTCACAACCATGGACAGAGATTGCATTTTCCCATCGATCCGCGGTCGCTGGACGCAAGGATACCCGTTTTGCTCGCCAGCCCGTGGTCAGCTCCTGTAAGCGCGCGGCCCGTGTGGCCGGTATTTCCTGCTCCGGATCGCCACTCAATTCCGTTAGGAGGGGGGATGTCTGGTTCGCTGAAACGGGTTAGCTATTGCCACACGCGGGCTACTGGGACGGCCACTGCCTCCTGTCACTCCCTAAAATAACGAGACACTTTCCATGTGTGTGTGTGTCTGGGTGTATGTGTGTGTGTGTGTGTGTGTGTGTGTGTCGCAGCGTACGTGATGGATGAGGGTCCGGCCTAATACGTGCCGACGCCGGGCCACAACTCCGGCCGGCTACCCGGGTTTTCTGGTTTACTAGAGCGTGAGAAGCGCCGGGGCACAGTGTTTCGGACGTTTTCTTTTTCTTTCTACCAATTTCTTTCTTCTCTGGCCAACGATTCGCACACACGCGAATAGGAAACACACAACGAACGGGTTGAGTTTTTGATTAAAAAAAAATGCATTTCTTTTGCTCTCGGAACGACGATACGATGTGGTTTGTGTTATCTCTTCCTATCTGATGTCATGGTCATGGAATGGACAGTACACTGTGCGTTCTCTAGGTTGTAGGATATTGACGATCGGCACTAGTGTGGCTCTACTGCTTGGCCTTGATCATTGTTTGCTACTGAAACCCCTTGCACCGTATCTACACTAGCAGAAAATTTTCGTTATCGCAACGCAAAAAACCAAGTTCTTTTTTGTGAGGTGTGTTTGTGGAACAGGATCGTTATTTTACGGAAATAATGTATATTTTTTGTGTTTAAACTCATGGTTTGTTCTATTTTCTTTGCGATGTGACAAGTGCCTCTACACATTCTTTTTATGTATGGACGTTTTAATACGATACGCCAATTTCTTTATCGCAACGAATATTTTCTGCATGTGTAGAAACATCCTTTTGGAATGTTAGGAATGGACTGTTTTCTAAATACGGTTCTAAACGGTTCTCTGCGTGGTATGCTGGCGCGGTCTTTCCCCTACACTACCTTTTATCACTAGAACGATAAATACAGCGTGAGACTGGACTCCCAAGGCTCCCAAGGATTTACATTTTGTGTCGGGCGCTCTCGGTACTTTCTCCCTCTCTCTCTCCTTCTTTCTCGTTGCTGGCGCCTCTCGAGGGCGCCACACAATTGGCTACTGGAATGTAAGCGTACGGGGTGGGGCGCACATTAACGCTACTGGAATACAAATGTGTACCTTATGTGACTTACTCGCTAATATACCGTAATACCGCTACGAATCTGGGCTGGGCAGATTTGCGAGACTGTCCATTTTAAGGACACTAACTCTCTTAAACGAATTAAACGAACGAAAGTGAAAACACGTAAACAACGGGAAATTCCTATACACTACCGGTTGTTAGACGTTTAACGCGGTTCATCGCTTGCCCGCTGATTGATGTCTTTTGTGCGTTTTTGACGTTGAGACTTTCGATTCGATTGTTAGTTGCAACAGGAAATGCAGATTCAAGATGCAAGCAGAAAGTGTATTCGGAATCTGGCTGGTTGGAAGCTTAAACAGTAATGCAAAGCCGTACATTCCATTGCCCAGTATCGTTGAGCATGCGGAACGATCACGCCAAACGGAATAATGTGATTCAAGGGGATAGATAAGCGAGAGAGACTGAGTCGCCGGAACGCAAAGCGCAGTGGCTGACACACTGATGCCAGAGCCAGAGTCAGAGAGCTACAAATAAGGAACGAAAATGTGCAGAAAGTAGCAGAATGTCAACTCGCCGAACGGATCGGCGCGGTCTGCTAAAGGGGACTACTGACGTTACTGACCGATGGTTGGCTGGTTGGTTGGTTGGTTTCGAGAGCTAGCTCCCGGTGAAAGGTAGCGGCAGGCTACCAGCGGCAGGGGAGGTGAACCGTGATGAAGGTTTTACGATAATGCAATCTCACAGATGACTACTGGCCGATAAGAGTGGATGCCGACCTCTGTTCCCTCGCACCGCCGGGGGCTTTTGTCTGGAGCGTTTTGAGATGCTGATCGAGCATCGAGCATGCGCCAGCACCAGGCACAGCGGCCATAAAGTTCGAATGCCGCACGAATCGCCGGCCTGCGTGGAACTCGAGGTGGACACGAAACGAAACCGGGTTCGAGGGAAGGAGATTTAGTTTATGGAGATCGATTGACATTTTATGAGTTGCAAAAATCAAGATTGTCGCTTCGCCGGGAGAACGGCAGTGGCATGGCCATGGGCGGTGGCAAACAATTATGTGAAACGTTTATGATTCGGTGCGCCTGATACATTCGTCATCGTTTGCGGTGGGACTTCACAAAAAAAAAAAACGCGCTTTCGGTTGCGGTTCGGTTGTGCCAGCGCGCTGGCTACTCGATTGAAGGGAAGGGGGTGCACCATTTTATTGGAATCACACCACACCTCTCCGGGCACCTTGGTAACAGCGGCAGCTGGCAGGTGTTTCTGGTCACGCGCTAGTGCACCCTTTGCTCACTCGCTCACTCACTCACTCACTCGTTCGTTCGTTCGCTCGCTCGCTGTCGGTGATTCACTTAGTAACGCCTACCGACCACATTGGTCGACGGAGTAGTTGTAGTAGGCGACCCTTATTGGAGGGTTTTGCGAGCGCATTGCCTTCGCGAACTAACCCCCTTCGCTGTTCCTCAACCATTTTGTTGTTGCCCTCGTAATTCGCCAGAGGCTTAGTTGAGAATAAAAAATAATAAAAAACGTGACACACGCCGCGTGCGTTGTGTTTGTCACCTCGTTTGATTGTGTGTGCAAGTGTACGGGTGCAACGAGCGACACGTGTTTGTGGCACGGTTGCAGGTCCCGGTGTTGTTTTCTCGGCCGGAATTATGGGGGAGGTGGCTTACCTCCCCCTCCCCCACAAACACACGCCACTGCAGCCGCTGAGGAGCGCGAATGAGAACGAACACAACGGCCGTCACCGTTTGACAGAACGGCATTATGCAATCGAAACGGCGAACTACTATTGTGAGTGGACGACGATGACGACGACGAATGGCGAACAGTGTGGCCACGATGGCGATCGTAGCCTGTCAAAACCCGGAGCGTGTGGTGTACTGGGAGTGCGTACACTACCACCACCCTCCCCCCCATTGCTGGGCACATTAAAAATAATGAACGAAATATTCCTCGACCGCTGGCGTGTGTCTGTGTGTGTGTCGCCGTCTCCATCATCGGTGGGAAACCATCGCGATAAGGTGCCAAATGTAGGTCGGAATGCCATCGTGCTCGAGAACGCATAGTTCGTTAGTCGTCGGTTTGCCGGAATGCCGATGCCAACATGGCCACCAGCTAGTGCCTTGATTCCTTATAGGTGTCCTGTGTGGCCCACACACACACACACACACAGACCGTACGAGAACTCTATTGCTTTTGCACGCTCAACAGCAGCTGCAGAAAGGGCAAACGCTCCAATTATACTGTAAATTGTCATATTCGGCTGGATTGATTTACGATCGCAGCAGAACAATCGGAAAAGGAAGGTCACCAAGCGTTGAAGGCGGAACGGAGCAAATATCCAGATTCAGATTGCAGCTGTAATGTATGGCTCCTGCAGAGGAATTTTACCGGATACCGGAGCGTACAATTGAATCACAACCATAAACGCTATTTATTGCAGATCGATCAAAACCCGAACACGTCCGTCCATAACGAATTGGGAACGGTTTCTGGTGTGGTTTCAATTAAGAAGAAAGCGCAGAAACACTGTCGAAGACAAAGCTTCCGGAACTAAAACAATGCAAAGTAAAGAGCAATTTTACTGCAGGCAATTTTAGGCAGGCCAATAGCACAGTTGCACAATGGAGCCAATGTAAATGGGAGAAAGAAAAGAATAGTATTTGAAGGAGAGATAATGTATAGCAGGAAGTGTATGAATAGAAGAAAATTCAAAGCAGTAAACGATAAGATGCCTTAACAAAGAATGGTTAATCCAATAAACAAGAAATCTCGTTTGCCAACGAGAGGAAAGACAAATAATGACAAAAGGAAATTAGGAAAGATTACGAAAGGAATAACATAAATAGAGGCATAAAGACATAAAAAAAGAGCAAAACGAAACTAAAAAGCGGAAGACAAATGAAGCGTAAAGCAATTCAAATCCTAAAACCAACAGAATGAAGCAGTAAAGGAGGGATAAAGAAGAAAGAACACCAGAAGAAGAAGATGAAAAAGAAGAAATAAGATTAGCGAGCGGAACAGTTCACAATGGAACCATTTAACCAGTTCAATTTCCAGAAGAAAAAAAGAAAACATAGCGCAAAACAATCATTAAAATACGGAAGCAGAAGCACACCTTCACGCCCAGCAGTTATCCAACTATTCCGTGGCCCGAACGTGATGCGCGTACGAAGCAGACCCGACTCCACCTGCTGCTGGTGCTACCATAGATGACAATAGATGCTCCAACTACAGCCACGGACACCTGACAGCAGCGCAAACCGCTGCCGAAGGAAGGGAACCGCTCGGTGACAAATTGACCATCGACGCGGTTCTAATGTAGCGGAACTGGCGAATTTGCACGCCCAACTAGGGGTGCCCCTCCAAAAATTGTCGTGACATCCAGCACCGCGAGGACCGCGAACTTTTAAACGTGCCAGGTCGCACCCACGGTGACACATAACGCGTGTGTGTTTATGTGTGTTTGTGCGCGCGGCTAATGCGATTAATGTGTGGAAGGAGAGCGCGGGGTAGGGGGTAGTGTAACCGGTGCGGAAAAGGGACGATCGAGTAATCGACTCAATCAGCGGTGCGACGGTCGTGAATAGTCGTCAGTGGACCTTTCGGACAATGGCACTTCGCGACGCGGGTTTTCTTTATGCTCTCTCTCTCTCTCTCTGCTCTCTCTCTGCGCCTCACCGCACACCAACACCTCGCGCGATCACCTTTAACCACGGGGAGTGGCCTGGACGAAGGATGCTCGCGGCGGTGTGGTGCAGCTGCGGGCGCTTTGTCTTAACTAATATGACACGCTGAGAATAAATTACTTTCGGGACGTTTCGTTTCGCGTGACGCCAGAGTCGTCAGGGTTTAGTGTACAGAACAACAACAGAAAAGGAGTGGAGAGAAAGAAGCTGGTAAACATATTTGACAAAAGCGTTGAACACCCCCCCTCCCACAGCCGACCGTAGGTCCGGGGGTCATAGATACAGCTCGAGGGCCGTCTGCTCGTTGAAGCCCGTGTGCAGCAGCTCGTTGAACGGGTTGAGCGCATCGAGATGGCTGAGCGGACTCAGGCAGGGTTCGGACAGCTGCAGCGAGTCCGCGTCCGACTCTAGGAACAGACCAAACTCCAGGTTATCGTTTGGTACCACCGTGCTGTCGCTGGGTGCGTTGGGGCAACCGGGAAACCCGTGCGGTCCCTTCAGTCCCGCCGTTACGCCCGGACTGAGGCACCGTTCGGAGAGGATCAGCGAATCGTTGTCCGACTCCAGCACCGAACCAAGATCCACGTCCAGGTTGCTGAGTGGATCACCGGTCGTGTCGAGACCGGGACCCGGGTCAATGGTCGGATCCGGGTCAATCGTTATCAAGCTCGTCGGTGTTTCGCCCGAGGTCAACGTCGGTTTGACCGCTTGACTGTTGCTAGCCCGGCCCGGGAGCTTCCGGGAGGAGGAACGCGTACTGCTCGCTGGTGCGCTCTTTTTCGCTTTACTCCCACCGGTGGCACTCTTTTTGCTTGCACTTCGTTTCCGCGAGTTGTTCCCACTGGCCGCACTGGAGTGTCCGGAGGTTGTCGTCCCCGTTGTGGTCGTCGTACTGCCGCTGTTGCTACTGCTGCTGCTGCTGCCGGCAGGATCGTACTGTAGACGAACCGGAGAAAGATCCGGTGATCCGTACCCGTGCAGCAGACCGTCGCGCAGCAGCAACCCCTTCTGCATGACCTCCCGTTCGATCTCGTTGTGGTTGATCATGTCCAGATCGTTGTTGTTGTCGTAACCGCCGGACGCTGGCCGTTCGCTCGACAACATATCGCTCAGTATCCGGATGTATTTCATCGCCATCCGAAGGGTGGTGATTTTGGTGAGTTTTTCACTCGACGAAGCACCGCCACTGCTGCTACACTGTTGTGGTGAGCTAACCGGTGAGCTGGTACCACTCGTCCCCGCCACCGCCAGTGGCACGGCCCGGCGAAGGTTCTCGAATGCGCTGTTTATTTCACGCATTCGACTCCGTTCGCGAGCGTTTGCCGTTTTCCGACGGTACTTGCTGAGGGGTGCAGCTTTGGGTTTCGGTTTCTCTTTCGGTGGTGGTTTCTCCTTCGTTGTCGATGCTCCTGTTGATGATGTGCCGGTTGTTGTCGATGATGCGGTTGATGCTGCTGCTGCCGCCGCTGCCGTCGCCGATGCCGCCGATGTCCGATTGGTGTTGCGGGAATCGAGCGTTGTGCGGCGGGATTGGCGTTGCCGGAGTGAATACTTTTCGTCCTTTCGTATCTCGGATGCCAGCGTACCGGCGGCATCGGCCGCCAGTGGTGAGTAGCCGATGGCGTGGCCATGGCTGTTGTTGTTGTTCGCATCGGCCATCGACGCTTCCATCGATGGTTGCTGGTTGTGCGTCAGTGCTCGTATCGATTCGATGTTGTTGTGACGCATTTTGGGCGGATGGTTGGGGAAATCGGATCCGGATCCGGTTATTGGCACATTCTGCAAAAAAAAGGGGGAAGAAGAGAAAAAAGAGAAAACATTCAAATCGATTGTTTACGTTGTTTCGGCGCCATTTGTCGCTAAAGGGGATTCCGGGAAACCGGCAGTACATCCTCGTGCCCCGTCCTCGGTGCGATGGCGTTTCATTGTTTGAAACCCCTCGACGCATTCCGTTCCGACATTCCAGGGCTTTGCCCTTTTGTGCGAGGGCATCCGGAGCGCCATCCGGAGCGATCGTGAAGTGACAAATGGTTCCACGGGTCCGATCGAAGTGATCAACCCTTATCCACCGCCCCCCGGGAGGAGGGAACCCGTCCTGTAAATCATCGACAACAATAGTGGGCCCTTCCTGGTTTGCTGCGCTCCTTTCTGGCTCCCTTCTGATACCTTCTGACCTCTCGCAACTACTATCTCACGCCACAATTCTCTAAAGAGCACCGTTTTGTGTTCGCATTTTGCGCTGGAAGCGTCTTTTCACCCAACAACGATGATGATGATGATGATGATGATGGTGGTGGTGGTGTCTGACACTTGACATCGGCGTATCGATTCGGTTGACGGTTTGAGCAAACTGCTAACTGGTCGCTGGTCGATTACGATGAACGGCCACACTCTCGCCAATGATTAATGGTCATTGACACCGAGAAGGGCGAGAGCGAGCTGGCGGAAGGGAGGAGGTCAGTTACTACATCACACCGATCCGTTACAACTTGCTCGTCGGTGATGTGGTTGCTTTTGCCGTTGCTAGGCAGCGGAACTACTACTGAGTCCACTCAGGCCACTCGTCTACCGAGGAGGGAGTCGTATCTGGGCGTATCAACGTAGGCTGCGGTTTCAAAGCAAGCTCCTCGACGTGTTCGTTCCCAGCGTCCCAGCAATTAACCTTGGCCAGCGTCTTGGCTGACAAAGGCGCGTCGAGGGCCAAGAGCTGTGAGCTCATCCCGCAGAGAGAGAGCCAACACACATAACCTAACAAAGATATCATAACGCGAGGGCGGTGTGCTGGCGCCCACGAAGGTCTTTAAGGTGCTGCTGGCTGGATGAGGAAGGCCGACTGAAAAAAATGGAGGAATTCCAAGACACGGCATCGTTTCTGCGGTCACAACTTTCGGTGTTTGATGTGTTTTGTTACCAAACCGCAACCACACTCTCTGTGTTGCGTGAGGAAGCGTCTCTTCGCTTCAGTAGCGTGCGAGATCCGTCTCATCTCGGGGGATGCGTGGACCTTGCCTGGAAGCTGTACTGGTCGTGCTACTGCTGCTGCTACTCTTCAACAGTGCTACCGACTGGTTGTAATGGCTTTTTGTGGTTACTTCAAGCTCGAGAGACATACTTTATGAGTCACTCGCTTATTTGGAATCCCCTGTTGGGCTGTTACAGCTTACAGTTGAAGTTCGTGTCAGGTAATAACCACAAGACCTCAAGTCCTCCGCCAAACCGATCTTCAATTTGCGCGACAAATTTCTAGCGACAGCTCATTTCACACCAAAATCGTCGCCGAAGCAACGCACCGTCGTCGCCGATTTAAGTGACTAAACGAATCGAAATCGCAACGATAGGTTACCTTGGCTGCGAGTTGCATTCTGAGCATCCGCCAGATGGACGACAGATGGAGGAAGCTGTCAACCGGTTTGCAATACAATTGGCGTTGGCCAACCGGGGACCGTACCATACTGTGATGATCGATCGATCGTGAGGGATTGCAAATGGTGCTGCTTTGCGCCGACCTCACGATCCTCGATCACTAATCGTATTTAGGCGGCTTAGGGGGAGTAGTTGCCTGTAGCGCCGATGCACGTGCGGCCAAACGGTACAGTCCAGCAACGTGGAAAACATTCGAATGTTCCTTTCGAACGAAGTCGCTATATGTATTCTCGGAAGAGGTGCAAAAATCCCGGTGTCTGTCTGTCTGTTTGTCTGTCTGACCGTCTGCCGGTCCACCGGAGTGACCCGTCCCGGTCGAGAATGGCCATAATAAAAATGTTACTCCCGACCGAATAAGGGAAGCCGGGACCGATTATTGCGGTTGTTTCGATCGACTTCTGCCGGACCCTCCAGGGGCTACCGTTTTCGGGCAGTGGAAGAAGCGGTTTGGCTCGAAATGGTCAGCTATTTCAGGGAGCCGGTGACACCGGAATTCAGCAAGTGTCGATCGGTCCCGTCTCCCTGGTCTGACCTTACTGGACTGGCCGACCGATTGGCCGGCCGTTGGGGCTGCATTTGAGGACATTGACTTCTTGCGGTTCTCGCGATCGAGCTCGCGGCGAAGAACGATGCACCTGTATATGGACGTCGTCTTCCAACGGGACTGGACGATGGCGAGGCGTTCGATTCTCACCACTGCAGTGAGTCCTGGCTCGATCAAACGATCGACTGTAACCGATACTGTCAATCGATGGCTTCGAACGTATCAATCAAACATCGGATCGGATCGGATCGGATCGGATTTGCGCGTCGTCCACGGCATCGCGAATGTGTGGACACCCGTCAACGCGTTGGTTGGCGAATGCGTATCGGCGAGTGAATGCGCCTCCCTGGTGCCGTTCTTGCCTTGCGGCCAGCCGGAATGCCAGCAATGTTTCATAATTATGTTTTCAGCGAACGGAGGAAAATGGTGTGCACGTGTGTGTGTGTGTTTAGAGATATGGTCCGGGCTACTTTTTTGCTACCCCTTCGATACCGTCAATTGAGTTACCTGGATCAAAACAGCATCAGGTTGATCGCTCTGCGCGGCACAATTTATGCTTATCGCTCGGCCGATCGGATTGCGCGATCGCGGGAATGTTGTTGATAAAATAGTTCCCTCGATTCCCAGCAAAAACCGCCGGGCCCCGAGTTTGAAGCAATCTTGGAGCACGCTTGAAGTGTTTTGTAGACCAGCAAACCCACACGCGCACGCCTTCATATTACAAACGAATTTGCAATTCGCCAATATCCGTCGCCGTCGCTGTCGCTGTCGCCGCCGCCAAACATCGTGACTTGACGCGACATTTGAAAAGCACTCTTCATGTCACGCACCGCCCCAAAACGGAAGGTCATTGCGGTGGGCGCAGTACGACAATATGACACAAATTGAACTGACCTCCACACTCACACACACACTTCGGCGCAGGGCGGCTGTGTGTTCGCTAACGAGCTGGCCACGATCTTTGGCACGATCGCCTGGCTGGCGTGCGGGTGCCGGACGAAACAATTACCGAAAACTGTCCCGAAACTGTCCGCCTCGGATGACGTGCGTAAGGCCACCGCGGATGCCACGAGGACCGCGAGCAAGCCAAGCGCCGCCCGGCCCGCAGTTTGCCGCTCGCCCAATCACCGATCGTGATCGGCCATCTCGCCAGCGCAATGGTCCGCTGGAGTTCCACAGAAATCGATAAAGCGCGCGAGCGCGCGCTCCGGGACCGCCAAGGCTGCTGCTGCACCGGAGAAAGATTTCTTGACGAGCCGCACCCGCACCCGCACCCGGACCCGGACCAGCACGTCTGTCACCGGGGTTTGCGGTTTTGCAGATTGATCGAGAACCCCTTCGGTTGGTTTTTACCCGGAATTCGCACCAGCAAACGTGTCCCTCGCTCCGACAGCGGACAGCGGATTCCTGGGAAACAGAAGCCGCGTGCGAAACGGGCGCGCTTCACGTAACCTACTTTCGTACGATCGTGGCGTTCGTTGGAAGGGTACGTCATTCCATCTGTCGTCGGCGTCGTCGGCGTCGGCGTCTTGGACGAGGCCACCGCGCGTTATATGGCACGGGAGCCCATGTCTCTGACACTCGTCTCGAGGCACGTACCGATCCTCTGTCATCCGCGAGATTGTCCGAGCGGGCCCTTGGGGGCTCCATGAGTCACTCGCGACCACGGTCCACGGAACGACGCCCGACGCCCCGGAGGTCAGTAGCATAATCTGGCTCTGTTCGTCGTCCGTTGGCCGATTTGATGGCCTACGACCTACCACCGGCCGACGATGGCGATGGCGCCGGTCGATGGTGGCCGAAAGGCGTGCAAATACTCCGCAAATGGGTGTCACTTGTGGGGCGAGCAGCACGCGACGGCGTTTAAGGTTTAAAGGAAACGACAAACCAATGGTCTGGAGAGATTGGAGAGATCGTTAATTTAATTATCTGCCATCTGCGAGTGCGATCCGTACTGCGATGGTGGCTGCAGGCGTGTGCGGAAATGACGAAAACGTGTAAGCAAAGGGTTATCGGACGTTGCTTAATCCATGTACCAGGGTGAAATGAATGCTTAAATGCTTTCTTCTGCAAGATCATGGCGTTTGCAAAACGAACAGAACGATCCGTTGCATACATGATTAAATGACAATCAATGAGTTTGACACCGTCCCAGACAAAACGTCTAAAGCATTGTGATAGGATATCAAAAATGCTTCATTTTGTATTGAATGTCTGACTTCATTTTTTGTAACATTCATTAAACCATCAAAAGAGCCCGAAACATGCACTAAACTGGGAAAAAAAGTGACATACCTCGAGGACATAACCTCAAACTGTGACGTCACGAGCTGTCATGCGTGACGTTGGCAACTGCAAGGCACTTACTGTGCTCGTTACTTGCTAGATACCAAGCAATCAAACTGCACTTTTTCGTTAAGGAGCAAAACAAAAACGAAAGCAAATTGGCAAGGGAACCAACGCCTGATGCCGATGCCGATGCCACTGTCGTACAAAGTTAATTCGAAAAGCAAATCCCAACAGCCGCGCCGCTTATTAACGGAATGACAGATGATTTACACGCTTGCTTTGTTTGCGCGGCGATTGGCGACAACACGCGCACGTTCGCGACTTTATGACCAGCGGTCGGTCAGTCAGTCCGAGCGGCGAACCAGAGAAACAAAGCATCGGCATCGCCAACGCCAAGCCCGGAGTTTTGACCCCGCGACGTACGACATTGGGCCCTCCGGGGGTCGCGAAAGCATTCCGCAAGGAACGCGAAAGCAATTTTACGGACATCAGCCAGCCCTGGGCCTGGGCCTGGGCCTGGGCCTTTGGGGCGGAATCTGCGTGGTAGCAAGTTCACCGACAGTCAATCTTTCCCCGTTCCCCCGTCCCCGTCCTTGCCGTCCGTCCAACAATATACCATTGCCCGAAATGCACCTAAATATGCTTCCATCATCATCGTCGTCGTCGTCGTCATCGTCATGATCCGGCGCAAAGCGACTCAGAGCACAGATCCATCGAGCTCCGAGCGATTCGCGGCTGCATCATTAGCGGCAAACGGAACGGACTTCGGAAGGGTGGTATCGTTAAGGTGAAATGCCGGCCAAAGGGGAACGCCGGCCGCGTTGTCCACCACCACCGCCGGGCGGCGATTTATGGAATCCTCTCACGTGCGATGCGACGGCCACGAATCGACGACATTTTTAGATCGTGTCAAGCTGATTGGGGAACGCCTTGAGGCGGTGGCAACGGCGGCGGCGGTATCTTTGAGAGGCGACGGTTGCAACGCATCCGTGGCCGTCCGTCTCTTCTTCGTACTTCACGATTGCCACGATGACGCGTGACGCAGCACGCCAGTCGCCGGCCTTCCTATGATGTACGCTGTTTGCACTTGCCTTTCAGCGTCAGGACACTGGACACTGTTGACCACGGACCAAGTCAAGACACGTAAAGTGTGTCACCAGTGCTTCGGGAGCATCTTGTTTTGTCTCGTCTCATCGCTCTCTCTCACTCACTCTCTCTTTCCACGTGACAAATCTCAGTGTTCCGCGAGAAGCGAACGAGAAGCACTTTAAACGTCTCCTCGATTGACCGACCAACGGATCGACGCGACTACAAGGCGGTCGCCAAGTAGTTTATTCAAATGGGTTATCTCGCGCACACATCAAATCAACAAATTACTCGACCCTTAATCAACCGCCGGCACCGGCTCCGGTTCGCGCACCGGCCATTGAGGACCCCGCCAGGTCTCCCGCCAGGTGCCGCTCCGATCAAAGATCACCGAATTCAAGATCCGAGATGCGATAACCGGACACTGGCCCGGGACTGTCGGTCGGTCGGTCGCCAGTAACAGTGATTAGCAACCACACTGACAGAGTGGTCCCCGCCGTGGTCATCGCCGTGCATTAGCAGTTAATGAACAACATGAAATCCAATGATCCAGGTTTCACCGCCCAGTGCCTTAGCCCCGTGGGCCCATCAGATCAGGTGGCTGACGGATCTTAACACCACCGGGGAAAAACCCGTGGCTGCTTCGGTCAGGTCGGGCTGCTTGCAGTAGTCCAAGTCCAAGCGACAGACGACTGGCCGCTCGATCTAGCCATCGACTGACATCGACAACTACTGTGACGAGATAATTCGGATTACGGAGATCCGATCCGGCGATAGGGCGGGAGCGAGCGAGTGTACTGGCTTCCCTGTCGCAGGTCTAATGCGTTTTGATTGAGATGTCAATGTAAATGATGATGATGATGATGATGATGGTATGGGACTGTAGCGCAGGAGGAGAAGGGCTGCTGCTGCTAACTGCCACCGCAACAGCGTCGCCAGATGACAGCTCCCAGATAACGCTCCTCAGGAGAGTCCGGACGTTACACATTTAGAGGTTAGGTAGGTAGTCCGTCCCCATCTGTGACAGGTATTGTGCTGATAAGGGATGCTGAGAGGGCTTACCGATTGATTTTATCGTGACCGAGTGTTCCGCGCTGTCAGAGACATTACTGAAAATAGACCAGAGGAGAGGAGAAGAGAAGGGAGGATTAGAAAGAGACAGATAGATCAATCTGAGCGCTCATTCAAGTGGTTTGAGAAGTCGAGAAGAAATGGAACTCCCCTAGGTCTGTTTGATCGTGCGTTTTCTGATGCAAAATGGCGATACCATAAAGGCGGGAATTTCGACCTCGCGTCGGGGTTATAAAAAAGCCGCTGGGATGAAGCTATCACTTTGATGACCTCATGACACGATCGAGAGAGAGGCAGAGAGAGAGGGAGAGGGTCTGAGCGAGGGCGGACGGCTCGTGGCCACGGCGCAGGTCGTGCAAATTTACAACCAACATGTCGCCCATAAACTTTAATTAACCCGGCCTCATCCCTTTCGGAGAGCGTCTCGTCTCTAATCCGAGCGCTTGGCCGCTCGGCGTCAGCTAGACTGCCTTGAGTTTGTTTTTCGTGTTTGGCCCCCAGACGTCAAACCGGGAGGGGGGGTGTCATCCTCCTTGAGGAGCAGACGAGCTAGAAAGTGGCCATTGAAGATGTCCGCGCTGCAGCTGTGGCGCCGAACGTTGGAGCAATAAACCGCTTGTTTTTCCCCATTTTTGGCAATTTTGGCTCCTTATCTCATCGCGAGGAGGAGGAGGAGGAGAAGAAGAAGGTGGAGAAGCAATTCCGTCAAAAACCGTTTGACAATTAAGTCTATCAGAGACGCGCCACCATCCGTATTAACGCGAGTGGCGCGCTCGTGCCAGGTTTCGTTCAATTGCAGTTATCCCCCTCACGGCCGGGGAGAGTGCCAGAGGTAGGATTCCGGACCGCTTCTGGTGCGCGAGAGAGACCACATTCCGGCCGTGCTGCTATGTATTGGCGACCAAAGTGAACGGCAACAGCAGCAGCAACAGCAGCAGCAGGACGCCATCATCACGCCTCACACCTTGCCGTCGCCATCGCCATCGCCGTACGGCGCCTACTACTACTACTACTGCTTTGCGTTGCTATCACCGGCGCGGCGGCTCGTGAAAAGTTGTCGCCATCGCTGTCGCTGTCGAAGTGTTGTTGTCATCCTAAATCAAAGCGCTGCAGCGGCACTTGTCGCGACGACCAAAGAGAAGGAAAAACGAGGGCCCCTCGTGGTCGCGGAGTGTCTTGCGGAGCAACGACAGGTGAATTTCGGAAGGAAAGTAAAACGGTTCACCGCCAGTATCCTTGCTGGAAACGCACGCGCGCGTGCTCGCGTGTGTGTGTGTTTCTGTCAAAGTTGGCTGCGAAGCTGGCGAACGGCAATTAAAGGCAAACAACATTCGCATTCGGTTCGACCCGGGGGCCAGGGCGTATGCTGGTGTTATGCTGGTGGGGGGGGGGTTTGGTGGCAAGGTTTCACCTTCACCCCATCGCCCCTTCTTTTGGGTTCTCTTTTGCTTGCAACGACAACGACGCCGTCGTCGTGGACGTCGTTGTCGTTTTCGTCGTTCGGCGGGGATAAGACTGATAAAACGAGTGAC
>NC_064874.1:20327091-20457091 GCF_943734745.1 Anopheles darlingi | reverse complement strand
GTGAATTCATTTAAATATTTAAGCCGAACAAAACCGATCCATCAATTCAACCTGAGGGGGGCGGCCTCAGGTTCCCTTTCCGGTTCCCATTTCCATTCCCTCATTGATCTGTTCTTTGGATTCGATTTTTGGTAGTGAGAGCATGTAAATGTTGTACGGATTGGGATTTGGGGGTTTGGAACGTTGGAATGGATTTTACAAATCTATTTGAACGAATCCCCTTTCACAATGGCAGGAGACTATCAAAAGAAGCTGCCTCCCTCGCTGTTCATTGTTAAACATCTGCAGGACAAATAGAAGGGACAAAAGTTTCGTTGAGATTAAAAAAAAATGGATGAACGTCAAGCAGATTAGGTTTGAGGCTTGAATAGAATAACAAACGAAACAGTTTATTAAAAAAAAGCGATCTATATCAATCATCGTTCCACTTTATCGTTCCAAATTGTACGAGTTTATGCTGCAAGGAGTGATACATTTATGTTGCAAGGATGAAATATGCTGAGATAAATGAATTCATATACCTACATGCTATTAAGAATGTCAATATGATCGCTACTAAAGACATATGAAATGATAAGGAATTCTAAGGATATTAACTGATATGAGTTGATATCTAAAACCGAATTTAAAATCCCCATCATCAGCACACACAGCGTCGCAGAGTGAAATCGTTTTCGCCGGCGGGCATCCGATTCCGGGAGCTTTCACTAACCTCTGACCCTCACCAGTCCCCCCGGTTCCTCTTCCGATGATCGACGTAATCGAATCGAGTCTCCGGTTAACCTTCCGGCCGGGAATCTATCCAATCATCTGCCTACGATGATGACGACATGGCAGCATTACCAGAAGCAACTCCTCATCATTAGTTCGCTAAATGATTGTGTGCCGTGGCGCAAAATTGGACGTTTTATGTGGGGACCGTGGATCTTCCAGCTTCCAGCGATCGGATTGCTAGCGTGCGGCGTGCGCGTGTGCCCTCTCATTAATCAAAACCAAGCCGATAGACGATCGCCGCGATTTGCGGTGACGACGACCAAGACGACGACCAAGACGATGGCGATGGGTTTTAGAAGGAGCTACCGAAACGGCCCTCGAAAGCTGTGAACCCCCTAATTTTATGGTGGTGAGAAATGCCTCGGTCCCGGGCATCGTCCCCAGCCCGCCCCTCGATTACGCTGGCTCGAATCGACCCCATTTGTCATGGCAAAGGGAAGCTTCCTCCCCGGGATGGCGTGATAATAATTTAATTGTCTCTTCGTCGGCGACTGCCGCCATCGATGATCCGCCACCGCGCGGGGCCACTGCCACTGATCGATAATTGGAATCGGGGTCGCGATGACCCCCCCCCGGGGAACCCCCGAAAAACTCCCGCCACGGCTCGGTTTCGGCTCGACGTATTTGAAATTATTTAATTAAAACGAATTAAAGAGCGAAGAGGGTCCCGCTTCAGTTCTTGTGGCCATTAAGGTATGCTGCTGCTAGTGCTGCTGCTGCTGCTGCTGCGATATTTCGCGGCCCCTCGACGAAATGTTGGGGGTGTCGATCGAAGATGATCCACTAGTGGCGGTGGTGGTGCGGCTGCTGCTGCTGCTGCTTCTTATTATTATTTTGTGCGAGGTGTCGTGGTTTTGATTGGGATTTTATTGCCTCTAATTGGAACACTCATCATTCCAGCGGTCCAGCAGAGCAGAGCGAGGGGAAATGAGAAAGGGATCGTGGCCATGGCGTCCCGTTCCGTCCCGTCTGTGGAGCTGGAACATAATTTATGATCGAACCGCACGACGACGAAAGCAACTTTCCAGCATGGTCCCGTCATCGGCAGCACCGCGTTGGTGAAGGTGGCTCATGCGTTGGATTGGTTTTATCAGATACGAGGAACCCTTCAACCTCCACACACTCACACACACACACACACACGGACAGTGCGCGGTCTGGACGTCAAATTCGGGCAACATCGTAAAAGCATAAACAACAGCCCCGCCTGATCGTGCCATAAAAAGGGGAAATTCGCATTTATTGCGCGCAAATGCTGCCTGCGAGTCCTGGAAACGGGGATCCTTTTAGCGATCCCCTCAAACACACACACACACACACATGCAATACACTGACAGAGTACAGCGTGCCGTCGATGGTGAAAACGGTGAGCAATCATTCCCTGTGGCTTGCTTTGTGCCGTCGAACTGCAACTGCAACTCCCGAACTCGCTGCAGCGCCTCCTCCGTTGATTGACAGTTTGACGAGACGACGGATCCTGGGCGTGCGCCGCGCTTGCGTTGCGTTGCGGAAGGAATATTTATGACTTGTTTTAAGTGATTTTACTGCCAACCACTTAAGCGTTGCCCTCATTTGGTAACGTGCGCCCGTGGTATGGACTGACCACAACAGCACCGGATTCCGCCGGATCATTTCATCAGTGATTTTGCGTGTGCCTCCTCTTTCTCCCCATCTTTAAAAGATTCGCATTTAATGAGTGATTGATTGGGATCGTACACACCGACACCGACACACAGCACGATTGTCAACGCGCGACGCAACGTCGTTGTTTTTGGGGAAGGGATTCCGAAATGACAAGCCACCAAAAAGGGATTTGATCCGCACACAGCAGCCTCTCGTCGCTATCGGATCCGATCCGTTGCTCACGCTTCGATCGTTAGCTGCGGCGTGGCCTTTTTCGCGGATTTCACGCACATTCCAATCCCGACGGGCGCAAGGCCGGGCGAGACGTGAGGGAAGGGTATTTTGCGTACACGGCATATCCCATTGGCACCCGCTATCTACGCATCATCTACGCCAAAGGGGAAGGTGACCAACGCCGCGTACGCTTTTGCTGCTGCTGCTGCTGCTGCTGTTGCTTATTATGATCGCAGCTACCTTCACCGAAGGACGCCGGCGCCGATGCCCAGACCAGCCGGGCGGACGGACGACATATCTTCATCCACACAAGCAACCAGCGTCGAGAGCGCTCCAGAGATGATTAATATTCATATGAAGATTAATGACCAACGTCGCGCCGTTCCCGCTGGTGCGCTGAAGGTGCTCGTAGTGCGTGTGCACGTGTGTGTGTGTGTGTGTTTGTCTGGTGGCGACGCCCGGCCTCAAACAATGCCCTGCCCTGGTCACGGTGGATCATTGACAAGAATTGGGTGGCAAGAAAAGTTGGTGGTGGAGAGGATATGCGGTATGCTACGCACGCATGCCGATATGTTGTGTGCCCGAAGTTATGCTCCGTTATGCTTTTGTGGGTCTGGTACGCCGTTGTACGCCCGTTTCGACCGGGGACCAGATTTCACCTGTTTTCCCGGAGGCGAAGAGTCGCACGCGCGCGTTCGCGATCCGGTCGGGATCGGTGCGCCATCTAGCGGCGCCACAATGTGTGTGTGCGTGTGTGTGTGCGCAAAGGAACGAGTGCCACGTGGGTGCGTAGCGAGTTGATTACCTTGGAATGCTTGGACGAACTGGGTAGATCCCGAGCGGACCGTGGGAGGATCCGCGTGGTTCGCGTGTTCGCTCCTGTGCGCTGTTGTCGCCATCGCTTCGGTCGCTGACATTCGAAAATGTCCGGCGACTGGGACCCCAAAAACCAGCTCTACCCACTCGCACACACACACACACACACACACTGTGTAAGGTGCAGCGGACACGCGCGTGCCAAACGCGACACTCAAGGGCTTGCGGGTTGGGTTGGGCGAATGGCGATGATGAATTGATGATCGTCCAGGCCTGGCAACAGGCCCGGGGACCCGTGGACCCGTTTCACGGATAAGTGGAGACGTTCCCGTGTTGTTGTCCGTCGTCCCCAGACAACACTTTAAACCAACAAAACCCAAACGTTATTAACCTACTTGGCCTTGCGTCGGGCGATCGCCATACATGCCGTGCTTTTCGCCATCGTTTTTTGCAAATTCAAGCTACTGCAGTTTGGTTGCTTATCAGACGTAAGCTTATATTTAACAAAATGAAAATGAACTTTTCTGAAAGCACACTACAGACACTTTAGTTGTATTAAGATGCTAATTATTGTTAGATATTGAATTGTTGTTAAAATAATAGTATTTTTCGTGCATTTTGCAAGAGAGTCCTAACGTCAAATAATGTTGAATTTAATAAACATTTATAATCCATTTAACAATTGTGGATGAACAATTAAAACCCCAACTTTCCTTTTTTTGTGGATATACTGAACGAGAAAACTGTCGAAAGCGAAAAATTTTCATACTTTCTAAACGAAAATCTTTAAAACATTCAGCCCAAATAGTTATCTTTTTATCCAATCATAGAAGCTTTGAGTTATGTTCTGCTCATTCGCCTCTTTAGTTATCTATTGCTTAAAAATGTATGCGCAGAGATGACCATAAAAACAATTCCTACGATGAAATTTGCATGTCAAATCATCTTCATCGAGGTAGGATATTGATAGGTGGATATGGTTCAGAGTTTACTAAATGTTTTCTCAAATTTAGTGATAAACACAAGGACAGTTGCAACAGCAACCAGAGCTACATAAGCGTAATGTTTTTGCTCAATGTTACTAGGTTACTTCGATTTATCTAGCGCATTTTCATTCTTGAAAATATTTCGATGAGCCTGAAAACGCTAAATAATGCAAAGTAACCCAAAATATTGAACAGCAGTAACGTGCATGTGTAGCCCGCTTTACACTCATAAAATAACTACGATATTTACTCTAAAAAATCAATAAACAATGTTTCAACATATCACAACAGCACCAACATCGCTATGCTCTTCCTGTCGAATGATCGAAGCACCGTTTCATCCATTTCGAATTGGGATTTTCAGCACTTATCACGTCCTGTCCCCCGTAACTCCCCGACCCCCTCGACCCTGTCCATTTTGCGTTCCTTCGAAGCACATATCCAGAGCAAAGCGAGAGCGAAAGAGAGAGAGAGAGAGACATCGTTGCTTGCGAAGCAAATAAATAATAACAACAAGATAGTCCGTGGTCTGGTGTCTGGGTCCCGATCCCCGACGATCCTGGATCAATTCGCCAACCTACGCAAGGCGTGGCGCAAAACTGCCACAAACTTGCTGCTCCGTGGTCACCGACCGCACCAAAACCGGAACAGAACGGGCGGTGGTGGTGCGCCGCGTACATCGGTCGGAACCGCCTCGAAATCCGAGGTGTCGCTCGATCCGAAAACCAAGATACTGCTTGTGTCCGCTACGCTGCTGTCATCAAGCACCTTCGCCTTCTGTCACATTACCACACCTCGTCCTCTCTCGTCCACTTTCCGGCAGAACTGGAGCAAACGACGGAGCGATGCAGCGACGGATCTCCGAGCAGCGCTCCAATCAGTTGACCCCCAGGGCGGCGGCGCCGGTCAAATGGCATCAATATCACGAGGTCGACTGCGATGGCGGCGGTGGCGGCGGCTCAAGCAGCTGACAAGCTCATTACTGTCGCAACGAAGGTGTAAATTAGCCCTACTTAGCGGATCTTGCGGTCACCACCACACGCGCTCGCATCGTAAATGGTTGGCTAGCTGGGCGGCTGATCAGTGCTGACTACCTTTTGCCCTCCCCTCACCGGGCACAGGGCAGAGCCCCGTAATTTTCTGCCATTTGTGAGCCACCAGCTCGCGCCTAATTATGGCAAAAAATATCGGTGACCCCTCGAGGGCTACTGCTCGGCGTCATTGGCCGAGAGTGAGAAAATCCACACGTTTGGAGCCCGTCCGTGATTCGGGGATTCGGCAAATTAATCGAGACCAACCTCTCAAGCACCTCTCAAGCGCCACGCGGTAGCGCCAACGTCGCGTCCTGTCATCGTTTTCGATGTTGAAGTGTCTCAAACCCTCGGAAAACGATCGTTTGTAGATCGATTCCACTGTCGTTGCCGAGGCTTTCTTCCATCGAGGGGTCGCTCGATGACAATTCGCGTCGCTGGGTTGGCCAGCCCGGAATCTCCGGGGCCAGTGACGGAGCAGTTTAGTCGCTTTGACGGCGAATTGCGGATTGCTCGATCGCGTGTTCCAAAACGGCGAACAAATGCCTCCGAGCCAGCCTTTCGAGGTGGTTAAGGATGATGCGTCGCGAACTCTTTCGCTTTCGATTTCGTTTTCAGCCGAGGTTGAGAGTTTTTTCTCTCTTATTTCAGCAAAATCAAGCGCGAAACAGGTTCGATCTCGTCCGTTAGCGAGACTTGACACTTCTGGGTATTATTTTTTTTGGGAAAGGAGCCGCCCAAAAAACACGTTATACGATCAGCAGCAGCAGGAGCAGCAGTGCCGCTACTTGATCCTGATGGTAATGATTAGATCGCGTGCTGCTTTCGGAGCGTTTGGTTTTCACTTTCGATGCTATCCAGCGGTTTTGGTTCTCGCTTTGAAGTTCGAATTTTGTGACCAGCGACACAGCGATGTTAACGCGATCATTCGTTTAATGAAGAGCCAAGTACTTGATGGTGAAAAACGAACTTTATCTTAATCTATTCGAATGAACGTTCGGAACATCCTGTCCATTGGTCAGCACTGACTGGTCTTTAGCTTCATAGTTGAAGAAGGAAAGTATTCAATTAATCGAGCAACAATGTAGCTAATTAACACACGCGGCTTTACACAACTAGTAAACGGCCTCGAGCAACGTGACTTGGCGATGTTCCTAACCAGAAACCAGTGGCAGAACTCTTCGATGACGATCCCGGCGGGGACCAAAACAATGGCCACCATCGAAACAACGTTATCATCCTCGCAACAACATCGTACAATGTAGCTCGTAAGGCGCGACGCTTCGATGGAACAATAGTGACCGAATGGAGGGGTTTGAAGTCAAGTCTTGAGTTGCGCGCATTCACCAACAATAATAAGATCCGCTCATCACTACCATCACGGTGCTCGGGGTTGATTTTTTGAGGAGAATGGGGGAGGAAATCGGTGATTGGAGTCGCCCCGCGCACAGTGCACCGAAAATTAAGTGAAATCAATAAAGTCATATATTTTATTTCGCTACGGTGATGGTCTTCGAGCCGGGCTCGAACTCCCTAAACCCAATTTGGATACAAGGAGAAGTGGCACTGAGAGGGGCCGACGAAAAATGGCAAACCAGGCAACCATCTCCTGTCGCTCCTTCGGTGCTTGCTCGCCAGGCACTCGGTTATAACCTCCGCCTGGAATGCACCTCCGAGAGCCCGCGCTTCGGAATGCAGCGTCGTGAATCCAACTCTCCAGCCCCGAACCCTCGGTCGCGCGGTTCGCATCAAAGTTTAATTAACATTTCACGGGTTGGCCTTTCCACCCTGCCGCATTTTCGGTTTTGGGAATGCAAGTGACCGCGGGCGTACAGATTGCGATCCACGTCGACCTCCGGTAGATTTTTTTATTTATTTATTTTTTTTTCGTTGGAGGAAGGATATGAAAAATTTAATTCAATTTACTGCAGACCAGCAGCAATGGCCGCTGATACAGCAAAGCGGTGATTCGATTTCGAGGATCGAACGATCGCGCTACGCCTGCCGTTCGGATTCTATCCGTCTGTCTGCTCCGAGTGAGGTACAATTCAGTTTCAATTTGCTATTTAAATTACTTTCAATTTAACATGCGTCGGGTATCGTCGATTCCGTCACACAGAATAACACGTTTTATGGCCCGCCATTAGATGTACAGAGCGATCGTTCGCATGTTAATACGACATGTCGGTTCGTCGCGTGATATCGAAGATCGCGAGCCAAAAATCCATGGCATCGGACACAGAGGTCCCCGTTCTTTTGGGCGCGGTACGATTCACGACACGACACATCGTTAGAAGCACGTGCTACAGGGTAGCATTAGCGGCGCTCTAATGTGATCGTTTCGAGCGCGATCACGAAATCGATCACGTTAATTGCTTATTCATCATTTGATTTTCTTTTCGTCCGTCGGTGTTCGTGGTTTTAGACAAAGATGAGACCCGCATGTGTGTGTGTCTTTTCCTAAGGCTCATTCCACCCACTTGCTTAGCTTTTCGGGTTATGCCATGACGCCTACACCACCGCCGTGTCCCCTCCGGAAGAAGGTCAAGTGATAAAGCTTTCGGTTTTACGCAACGGATCAACGGAATGAAGGAAGATGCGGAGTTTGTGCATCGCCGAAGATCGCCCCCAAATAATAATCCTACTAACCAGATCGATTCGATGACGATGATGGCGATGATGGCGATGGGTGGGCGAGCGAGCGAGCTTTAACCGATCCGTTGATCGCTGATCGCAGCGCTCTTTACAGCCGAAGTCTGGTGTGTCGTCTGGTCGGGATCTCTAATCCAACATTGAAACGCGCCCGGATCGCCAACGCGTTTCTCGAACTTCACTTCCACGAACCACGATCACCGAACGCGGTAAGCGAACTGATCCGGTGGGATCGAGGGTCAGCGGAAAGGCAGAGGATCTTTGTGCACCACAATTGCCACGCGGTCACGCGGCAATCATCACTATCTTCACGCGCCTCTGTTTGCGTTATTATCTAGCGAGCGAGCAAGCGAGCGAACGAGACACACACCTTTATCACGGTCCCGACGACAGAGTTGCTGCTCAGTGACTTCGACGATCGCTCAGACAACGAAACGAGACGACGTTGATAGTACAGGACAAACGGCGTGGTGGCGGCGCTATGGCAGACCAGACGGAATGCTGATCACACTGCGCTGCGATCAGCGTTGGAGTGACATTTCACCTGGAGCCTGGAGCCAAGTCGAAGGAAAAGAAAACAAAAAAACACCTCAAGACACCTTCAGGAGGAAAGGAGACGACGGGCGCGTACGCGTAGGATGTGTCGCACAATTTTTTTTTTCGGATGATTTCGGTGCTCTCCGTCATCCGTCACCCATTCACTCCTGCGCCTGCGCCACACCTTCACCACACACACACACACCGGGCGTCTTCACGTAGGCAGCGACGGAACGGAACGGACGGAACGGAACGAAACAACTGAATCCCACTCACGAGCACCGGCCACGGACACTAACAACTACACTACGGACTACGGGGATACGGGGCGGCGGCTCGCCATCGTTCGCTTCATTTACGCTGAAGCCACCGGAGAGGGTTTGGGGCCTCTGGTGCGGAAGTTTACTCCCCACGCACCACGCACGGTCTGGGCAAACAGACACACGGCACGCGCACACGCGCGTGTGTGTCTAGGGCCCCGGACACCACGACCAGAGGGCCGCCCCTCGTGGATCGTGTGATCGAACGCCTACAGCGTTCCCCTTTTCGTGCGTCGCGCGTTAGGGTTACGGTTTTCGATTGTTTTCTTAGGCGCGCCAGGAGCGTAGGACGGTGACGATGCTGTGCATACACACACACAAGGGCAGACACGGACGGACCACGGGCTGAAAACACACGCAGCGTACCAATGGAACGGTCGGAACTCGCTTGATATTTGTTGTTGATGCTGCTGCTGCTGTTCGCAAATGTTGTGCTTCTCGTACGACGGATCGAAGCGTACTGGAGGCTGCTGATCGTGTTGATCATGCGCGTCGGTGGTCGGCGCAACGCCGACATGTCGCGTGACATGTGACGCCCCGACATGTTGCACGATCACCGATCGCACCGATCTTCAACCGATCCCTCCTACGCATCCTTCGCATCATTTGGGGCGCGCGCCTCGCATTTTTGGGGGGCGATCATGCATTTCGCTTTCATGCACACCGCCGTCGCCGTCGTCGAGAGCTGAGACGATCGATGCAGCACAGATTTGTGATGCGATCGTATGCGTTATCGTTGGTCGCTGTCGGTGCGTTGATGGGTGGCAGGGATTTCTCGGTGGCCGAAGGATTGCTTGCATGGGAGCTGTTGGAGCCGTTACGGGGGGATATTGCGCGCTTTGGAGCGAGCTGGTTGTGACATAAAGATATCCGCCGTTAAATGACGACGCGCCGTCGCATGAACGCGTGAGAGCGGTTCTCGTTCGTTCGTTCGTTCGTTCGTTCGTGGTGGTGGGGAGCTATCGTGGTAACGGGAGTAGCGATCGTTGTTTGTGCTTCGTGAGGCTTGAAAGAGGTTCGCGTCTGTTGGAGCAGTCGGTTCGGGATTTCCAAGCGCATCCGATGGTTGGATCGATGCTCGCAAGGAGTATTATTTTTTGGCAAGCAGAGCTACAGTACCGTCTTTGAAAGCAAACGACAAACGTTTCATTAAAAGATAAACATAACAGATAAACAAAGTAAAAGATAAACGCAAATCGTTTCAGTATTTTTTCTTACTAACTTTCCATTAAATCAAACGTTCTTGCCCGGCGCTATTTAATAGATTAATTGGCATACGAAAACATTAAAAATGGCTCATACTTAATATCAAGCATGTATTCGCACATAATTTGTAGCAATTAACGAAAATGGTTAGCGAAACAGCGAACATACAAATGTGGAGTATTCGAAGCATTGTTTGCGGGGTACTCCCCACAAGGTTTTATAAATATTTTGATTCCTTTTTTTTCTCTTAAACCTCGATTATTAAGTAAAATTGTAGAAGCCATAATTTTTTATCTGAAAAAAAAACTGGAAAATGCAATGTAAAACTGATTACCATAGAAGTTATATGGATTTTATTATCTCAAATAATCGAACTCGAAGTTTCCATATGCACTCCATAAAAAGGGCATTTTCGCGGACATGCAGCAGCGGGATTGATGCCAAGACCTATTTTCTATATTTTGGTTTTGTTCATCAATCTACGATCTAAAACTTTAGAACGTTTTGACTTCAACTTAATTTTTACGGAAAGCAAAAATATATAATTTGTTTAGTCGCAAAACTCCTACAAGTGAGTACAAAATCGAATTGTTAAGTTTCTCTTAATGAAGGTATTTAATTTAGAAAGCAAAGGGAAAGAAACAAATAAAATCGATTAAATGTTTGTAAAAAAGTCTGCACAATGTTACCATGCTTAAAGCATTCTAAACTCATTTTTCAGTTAATGTTCTTAAATTTCTCACTAAGAAGATATTGATCGGTTCATTAATCGGTTCATGACACCAATTCTTTCTTCCACAGACATTAATAAAATGAAACATATCATTATCTAGCTAAACACTCACACTAAACACTCCATAATCCATTAGAACTCGACAGCAAAATAAATGCCCCCAAAGAATGCCGATTGCCGAATACCTCCTTGGCATGTTTGTGTTTCAGCTAAAAATGGAATCCCTTTCCATCCCGTGTCGGTCTAGAAGCTCCATTCCATACCCCAAACTCAAACACCAACCACGAGCTGCTCGATTTATCATCCACGACCAGAACGACACGCGACACCCACATCTCAAGGGTTCCCCCGGCGGTTGCCCCATGTAACACACACACACAGGCAGTGTCCAGTCGACGAAACTGTAACATTACGTCATGGTTCACTTTTAGCCCCTTGGTGCTAAAGCCCCTCGGACTTCCAGCCGGAAACACACCGGAGCGCGTGAGTTGCTGCCCGTTTCGTCGCTGCTCGATCTCGCGATCGAACGATTTGAATACACTTGAATCATGTTCCAGCGAATCGCAACATGACTCCGACCGAAACGCGCCGAAACTGACTCACTTTCGATGTTTTTGCCGACTCCGTCTTCTTCTTCGTGTTCTTCGCAGGAAAAAAGGGTGGGGAGGGGAGGGTGATGAATGGGAGTATGCCACCTCTGTCCCCCCTCCGAAAAAGGCAAAAAACGCACACACGGCGCAGTAATGAGATTCGGAAATGAAGCACATTTCATGACGGCAGTGATGCTTCACCACCACCGCCGCGTCGTCGCCATCATCATCATCATTTCTGCGTTGCCAACTGCGGTTGCCTGCGGACACCACCTACGCCCAAGCGATCAACCTTCTCGATCGCTCATCCCACTGACCGGTCAGTGGCGCGTGCTGCAAATGCGCGACGAACGACAACACGAACGATCACACCTTTGGCCATCGAACGAACGAACGAACCGCATGAACCATCCGAATCCGAAGCCATGCTCCCGCGTGGATGACACTGGACGGAATCCCCGGACGCCCGGCCGCTCGCTCGCCCCCCGCTGTTTTCTATACTTTGTTGGCGATCACTCCGGACGGACACCCCGAGGACCATGGACACAACAGAGTTGGGTTTTTGTTTTTTTTTTTTTGGAGCCACTCGGCGGGCGGGCGTTAAAGTTTGGCGCCAAATCTGACTTCATCGCACCTCACCGCGGCCAGGGCGGGACTGGGCGGGCGGGACAGATCATCCAGCTTGTTTGCGTAGGCGACAGGCAAGCGGCGGTCAATGGTGCCGTCGCCAACCAACGTCGTCACCGGACCAGGCGTCCGGTGTCCACGGATGACCGGTTCGACGCCGTTAGCTCGTCGTCCGGTGGCCTGGCGGCGTGGCGTCGTCTCCCGGACGGAGGGGCCCACACGAATTACGGCTAAATTAATTAAGACGATAGCGAGCTGTCTAGTCACGCACCCCCAAGTCCCAAGCCACCCCGCCGGCCACGTCGAGTGATGTATTGAGCTTAGCGCTTTGGGGTGTGGAAAAGTGGAAGCGGTCCCTGCGCGCGTGTGTGTGTGTGTGTGTGTGTATTTTCCCTGTCTAGCTCGCGCGAGCGGCCGCTAAAATGTTGCACAAAGTCTCGTCCCGACCATCGGCTAGCTAGGCTGGCGCCACACTTTGTCACCTTTTTTAAGTGGATTATATGCGCCCTGAGCGGGAAGAGTATTTTGTGCCGAGTGAGCATTAAAGGACGCATCAGCTGACGTGTGAGACAGCGTGCGAGTCCGTGAGAGAGAGAATGATTTCTCCTAAGACCATTAAACGGCTTAGATATCAGTCATGTGCTCCTTAAAGTGCTCGCTGATAGACGATTGCAGCTTTAAACGTTAAGAACTGTCATAATGAGGTTGAAATGAAAGCAGGCACGGTGAAGATGAAAGAAACTTCATCAGGAACTGTCAAAAGTTCAGTCGGCGAGTCGAAGCCCACCTTGATGGGTTGTTAGTCGACTAAAAGGCTCTTCTACGACCGAAATTTGTTTCTCAATCAGCTCAAAATTATTGTAAAATGTTTCATAAAACTTCATTTTTATTATATCTTATCTATTCATATATCTTATTCGCAGTTATTCATTTCTGACGAACAAACACTTTTTTCTATTAACCAACTGAATAGGCGATGCGTTTGTGTCTAACGCTTGTTGATGTGTGTGTTTATTGCGTTTTAAATCAAAGTTGCCATTGTGATCGTGCATCTGAAATATGTTTTCGTAACTCGCCAAATGATAGTCAATAAAAATATCGTTACCCGAAAAGATGCTATTATGGCCATGCACCTTAACTGACCTTCTATCTAGGGGCCAAAATGTTGTCGAAATGGAAATCATTTCGCGATAAAACGATTTTGTTTGCGAGCTTTCCGAAGATTCATGGCAGTAGACCGTTATCAGTTTGTGCAAGATTAATGGCGGCGTCTTTCAAGATTCACAAATGCCGCTGGCCTCGCCTCGTTCCGCGGATACGTGGTTACGAGGAATCAGTAGCAAAACTGTCAAACAAAATGATAGCGCCCGAGGACGTTCTTACCAAAAGAGACGTGATTTCCACCTTTGCATCGGGCGCGAACTTTTTTTCATTAATCTCCAGTTTATGGCGCTACTAATTGTGTGATTTACATATCTTACGAGAGTTTCGCGAGGAGTGTTTTCATTTCGCGAAACTGTTTCATTTCACTCCACACGACCGCCTTTCACTGTGTGCGAAACGAAGAAGACATTGCGAATCCGGAGCCGTTAATCCGCTTCCCGAGTCCCGAGACCGTTCTTTCCGCCAGATCTGACGCCATCATCATCGTCATGGCGACGGAGGGTACTTCAACACCTACACAGCAGCGCGTACAGAGCCACGAACACTTCCGGCTCAAAACCGAAGCGACACTTTTAGCACTTAATCAACCACCGCCACGCGAGGATCTGGCTCAAACGCCGGCCAGGCCAGGCCAGGGCCGGGAATCGTACCGACGGACGGCCTACGAATGTGCGTGGTAGCTGCCTCCGCTCACCAAGGCCACCAGCTATTCAAATGAACCGGAAAGAGAGTTGAAATCAGTGCAAAACGTTGGTGACAAGAGGGTGTGGGAGGGGGGGGGAGGCGGTTCCCAACGCGAGAATACAAGAAGAGTTGAAAACAAGCAACAAACCACCACACGAGGCTTGTAGAACCAGCAGAACAGCGCCGCTGATGATGTGGAACAAAAGACTTCAACGAGCGCAACGAGTAAAGCGACGAACCTGTCGCTAATGTGTGTCTAGCGAACAAATCTCTTCGCCTTTGGCTTCATTTCTGTGATTCTGCTCCACGTTACCGTTCCGTGCAATCCAGTTCGATCGAATGCAGCGGAGTGCGGCGCAATCTGCAGCATTGTTCATGCATGGACCCACTCTATGCGCCTTAATGTGCGCCGTCCAAGGAGATAATGAACGGTATGAAAAGGGAAGGCAAATGGTGCCACGAGCACAACCACACACACACACAGACACACTCAGTAATAATTGAAGCAATTTATATCATCACATCCATTCATGGTTGCTATGCTATGGTTGCATAGCATAAGCCGCCTGCTACTACCGTACACGTTCGTCCGTTCGCTCGCACGCTCGCAACCGAACAACCCGAAACCGTAACCAATCTCGGTGCGGTGCGATGCACTACATTAGCATACAGGGCGCGCCATGCCAGGCTAGGGCCCATGAACACCACACATCCTGTGAGCCCACACACTATCGCTCGCAGAGTGATTTTCATTCATAAATACCATTCAATCATGAGCCGGGGCAACAACGCGTTCATTCATAACGCTACTGTCCTCGCAGGGCAGTGAGCGACACACACATGCAAACGCACCATTAGTACGGCTTTGTTCGGGGTCACCACACTGTTTGCTCCACTGTTTGCGTCTTTGCGATGGTTTGCGCAGGCGGATCACTGGGTGAATGTCATTTGGAGGCCCCTCACGATGCAGATGCAGCAGCATCGATCACAGCACGAATGAAGGGCTCTGTGCACGTGTACTCTATTTGATCAGCATGCTAAGTCGATGTCATGGCAACAGCCCTTCGGTCCCCGGTGTCGTAAACACTCAACTGGCGCACATAAACAAGAGGTTCTCGTGGGGCCAACAGATAAGTGAAAAGCATACAACGGCATTTTGTGAGGAGAAGGGAGGGTGGAAGGGTAAAACGCATTTTACGTTCTTGTTCGCCCAGTGGACCAACACACTTTAGAAGTCTACCAGCCTACCGGTGGTAATAGCGCAACCATTTTAAAATTTCACGGTCCAACCTTCGCGTCTCAGCCGGGGTAAATTATGAATTATAAATTAAACATTCACGCACCGGTTTCGTAGTGGTGCAGGTGGTAACGTGGCGTTCACCGGGGGTGAGGGGGACCTCCCAAACCCCCCTCCGTAAAACCAGGCCGTGTGGCCGTGGCCGAAGCCCCCGCAATAAAGCGAAATTCATTCATAAACTTCACAAAACTGCACCGTAGGAGTGAGTTGTGTATCCGTTGGTGTGTCACCCTGCTTCTCGGCCTTCTCCTTCTTCCTCCGGTTACTCTTTAGTCACTCCTAATATCCCACACACACACACACACAGACACACCGATCCCAACCGATTTACTACGATCGTTACCCATCGCAAAACCATGTTTAATCGCCCGGCTAGTTGATGGGTGGGTGTTGGTGGTGAGGGTGGGGGGCATCCGGTGTCGGTCTCTAGTCCGCCCGCTCGAGTGCGACTCATTTCTTAATGAATGAATTCGTCGTCGATCGACGATCGTCGCTTACCTCGCGGGTGGCGTGGGCGCATCGTGAGCCGTCAAGCAGTGCAAGCAGCAGCACTTTTCTTGACAGCAGGAACCAGCTTGACGACCTTTACCCGAAAACCTCAACTCAATCCGTGGTCAATAGCGTGGTGGTGATGGTGGCGTCATTGGTTTAGATTTCATTGGTTACGTCACAAAAAACAGCCGTAACCGTGGTGCGTTGGTGGAGTTCCGATTTAGATTGAGTCCGATCGATAACACACACACACACACACACACACACACACACACACACACACACACACACACACACACACACACACGCACGTGTTGCCTGAATTGAATGTCATCGAAGCAGCACCCACTCGGGGCTCGAGGGAAGCTTGTTTGCGACATTTGCGGAAAGGAATTGGAAGGAAGCAGCAGGTCAATCAATAAGTTCTCGGTCTGAGTTATGAACAGTACCTCTAGCACAGAAATCAGTTCGTGGATCGATAGAAGATACACTTTAAAGAGTACTGTCAATTTTTTGCGTCATTCGAATCATTTTTTTGTGAATTATTAAAGTATTAGTAAAGCCGCTTTTGTACCTTTGGACTTGTTTTATTTTTTCGATGACTTTTTCGATGATTTCGATTAAAATCAATATCAACAGCCAAAAACTGTCAATTTTCTTATGGAAGAGGTGACATAATGTGTGTCCAATTATTTTTTACATCATCGTTTGTTTTCTTCATCAAAAGCAGTACTTAACAAAGCACAAGATACTACTTTTTATCTATTGTTTTGTAGCAGTGATGTAGTGTTACTAAAACTTCCATCACTCAACAATTATCTGAATGACGTTATAAAGTAACAGCACACCTAAAAGAATTTGGTTTATCGAACCACAAACTGATTATTATCTTAGAAGAGTCCTTTATTTATCAAACCGGAAACTGATTAGCAGATGTATTAGACTTACAACGAATATTAATTCCTAAAAAACA
This sequence comes from Anopheles darlingi, assembly GCF_943734745.1. NCBI lineage: Eukaryota > Metazoa > Arthropoda > Insecta > Diptera > Culicidae > Anopheles > Anopheles darlingi. The sequence goes on along the minus strand of NC_064874.1, from coordinate 20,440,352 downwards.
AGAAGCAACATCATGATCCACTTTTGGTCGCTTCTTTGGACGCAAACCTCTTGCAGCACACTTTGCATATCGAATGAACACGATCGATTGATTGCGATCGGTTAGATCACTCTCTTTGCTCCCAACATTCAACAACAGCAACAACCGGTGCACTCCACCGTTCCCGCTGCTCTCGGCGCGATGCCGCTGCTGATAATTAATACGACAACTGGTACAGCGATTGCGATCGAACCCCCAGACCCAAACCTCGGCACCGGCTAGTTAGCGAAACCATTTTCCTGTATCAACAACCACCCCGTGCCCTCGCCAAGAAAAAGATTGTCTCTTATCCACACTTCTTTGTATGCGTTCCCCCGATGCCGGGACAACACCTTTCCCTCCCCTTCACTATATCTACTCTCCCAACTAACGATCGACGATCGCTAATCCGCGGTCGCATCGAGCGCGCTGGGACCTTGGCTAACCGTGAAGGTGTGAATTAAAATTTCAAATCCCAACGAACGAACGAACTGGCCACTCGCCTTCATCACCACCGCAGCCACCACCGACCACCGATCGTCATGTTTATCGGGCATGGCATGGGCGCCCCCGGTGTTACGGAGCATTAATTTATAAGATCTCAGATATCCTTTTGGGTTTGCCGCCTCCGATACCGATCGAACGGACCGGGGCGATTGCGCGAATGCAAATTTAAACCCCGGGCTGGCTTTCGGGGGGACACATTTTTGCGATCACTTTCGACTCCAGTTGGTGCAGGTTTTTATTATTTTTTAGTCGGCTACGGGCGCTACACGACGCTCGAAATGAATTCTTAGCCGTGTCCGTGGATCACGGGCTGATTTTTTGCTCACTCGCTTCGGGTCTCGCTCCACTTGGAAACTCACATTGTATGTCCATCGGCGTAACGTCCTGTCGGCGTAACGGCTGGCACCGTAACCCCCCGCTGGTTGTTGTGGTGCCCGAGAATCTGTGAAACAATTTTAATAGCATCGCAACAAAGCGCCCGAAGCCATCGAGAGGAATGCGCCTTCGATTTGATTGCAAACCGAAACTGCATCCGGTGCCCTTTTGTGGTCCCCCGTTCTCGCCCGAAATCCCTTTCGGATCTGACTGGCGACTGGGTCGAGGGTCCGGCACCGCCAGGCCTGGGAGTGGCCATGGCCTTCACATTCGCCGCTTGAGCTGTTCCAATGCTCCAACAAGGTACGCTGGGTGTGATCTTTTGCATTCCAGACCAGGCCAGGCCACGCGGGTCCGAAATCCGATTAGAATGACGCTCAGGCTGCATCGTACAGGTACTGGGACCATAAGACACACACACACACACACGCACACACGCACGCGATCAGAGTCGTTAACGGTTGCGGCGGTTGACCGATGGCCGTTTCTCATGCTCATAATCATAACGCCCCCTCCACCCACCCAACCACGAACCACACCGTTCACCCTTATTACTGTCAATCAATCGACCAGCGGCCAGTGGCCAGCAGCAGCAGCAGCAGCAGCATGCTAACAGCCACACCAACACCTCGCCCTCGATCGAAGTGCAGCGCGGAAGAGAGCCGGACGCGCGAGGCAACAACCGCTTCGAGCATAAACCGAACGAAGCAGGCGCAACAGTCAACGAATGTGCTCGATTCAATAAGCAGCCAAAGGTGATGCCACGCTCTTGACACTCCAGGGGCGAGCAAAAGCAAGGGATGCAGCAAGGTGCGAAAGGTTGTCGAGGGGCGGGAGTGAGGTTGTGTGACGGGATTTTTCTGATGTCATGCGTTGCGGTGGCGGGCTCTGGCATTGCACGTTGTAACGGAATGCACATATAGAGCACCGTTTGTAAGCGGCTCACGTCTCGAGCGAGTGAAGTTGAAGCGAGCATCTAATGTGCAGAAGGATTGTACGTCAGATCCCCGATTACGATGCATGTATTAAAAAGCGATTGCTATATTAAAAAGCGATAGAAATTTATGCTTTTCTATCGCTAACATCTAACATGAAGATTGCTCTATTTTACATTAGGAAAAAAAAAACAGAACGATAACTTATGTTACGAGTTGCTAATCTTAGTTTTAGATACACCATCTCTACTCGACCGTTTCGTGCATTAGGGAGGCGAAAGCCTCCAATAAAGCCATTCGCCTCTGCATCCACCATCCTTGCTGCTGCATTATCATAAACAATGTTGTGCCGTGCACTGGCGGCTTCTCAATGTAATCATTGCAACAAATCATTTGAAATGCGTCGATGTTGGCGGTGTTGGCGGTGGCGGTGTCTTCTCCACCGACACCAACCGACCAAATTGCGAGGGCCCATAAATAAGCTGAATCATAACAACACACACACACACACACACACGCGCCACGGTGTGGCGGCATCAGAACATAATCATGCAAACAGGCAGCGCCACAGCACCCACCCACCCAGCCGCTGATCGAGCAAGTGACCTTTTCGGGATAGGGGCCAAACGTCTTCGTAAAGTGATTTCCGCTGTCACGTCGTGTCGTGTCGTGATGGTGGTGGTGGTTATGGTGGCGCGAAACGGCCAACGCCTTCACTGCCAGCTGCTTCCAACGCTGGTTGTTGTTGCTGCTGGTGGCATCGTATGCAAGAGAAGACGAAACCAACCGTGGAACCCCATAATTTCCGGTTGACAAGCGCACGACCAAGGTGTACCGAAAACCGGAGACGGTGAGAGAGGGGAAGCACGCACCGTTGTCCTCGCGATCCTGTGCCAGGGTTGGTGGTGGCTGGTGGTGGTGGAACAAAACATTCGTTCGAGCATACGACGAGCATTAACGTGTGTTGCCAACGAGGCGCCCAAATCCCCATATGCCACCATCCATCGGTGTCCATGTGTATGTGTGTCTGTGATAAGCCCCCCGTCTGGCCTGGCCGCCTCGTGGTGGACATGATATCATGATGTGTTCCCGGTGCAACGCGTGTTCCAAGCGGCGGCCGCTGCATCAAAGAGCGATGCGCCCGCTCCCCGATCGTCTCCTGGTGGCGGCTGCTAATGCCATTAATAAAAGGAACGAGAAGGTGGACATTTCGTGGTGCCGGAGTGGTGGAGCGAAGAAGCGGAGAACAACAACGCAGCGCTCCAATGCTCTCAACGCGAGTCGCTCGTTGGCGGATGTTGGAACGGTTTTTTTTACCGGTTTCGCACGCGCTTTACAGAGAGGGGGGGGGGCTTTTGGGGAGCTTCTTGCCCCCCAGTGCCATCATCTAACTAGTGGGTGTCACCCACGCGGCCACGCGACCACGCGATGATGCGTCAAAGTGAATGCGCGCACAGGAAGAAGATGCGCTCCTGGTTGCAACGCAACGCAACGAATCGCATCCCACCTTTTTGGGGCTATCGCCAGTGCGCCAACGAAGAGGCCTCCCCCTCCTTCACCTCCTTTTTGGTGAGTTAATGTTGTAGCAACAGTTGTTGAACAACTTGGTTGGTTGAATTTAAGGGGAGCCCAAAAACAACACAAAAAAAGAAACTACATTTCAACAACGCAAACACACAGAGCAGCAGAGCCAGGTCGCCAGGCCACGCCAATTGGTCTGGCCACGGTTTCTACATTTCTAGTGTTGCTCATCATTCTTCCCACGCACACACTCGCACCTCGGAGAGGGCGGCGGCATCCATCAAATCGCGTCAGCAGCAACCAGCAGCAAACAACACCAGGGAAAGCCTTGGCAACGACGACGACGACGTACGCCCCGGATTAAAGCACGCGGAACGGAGTATCGCGAAGACACTGCAACGGAAAGACTCATCCTCCTCCGTGCGCGGGCGCGCGCGCGCGCCGAGGATTAGCCCGAGGGTGCCGTCCAACTGCTTCAAGTACTTCTCGGCATTAAACCGGGCTCCGGGAAGCACTCTCTGGCGCATTCGTTCGAGGCCTCGCGGGAGAAATAAAACACCTTTAAGCGCTTCCTAAAAGCTGTTCTTAAGCGTGTAATATATGATCAAGCTGCGCGGCGCTGCATGGCATGGCATGGCGGGCTGGTTGGTTGGTTGGTTGGTTGGTTGGCCAGAGTCAGTGTGCAGAGGTGTGCCACCCGCTTAACGCCTTGTTGTGACTCACCAGCACCGACGGTGCACCGGGTACCGGGTTGTAACGAGTGGATCGAATTGCTCAGCGCCCCCGATGAACGAAGTGGTCAGTAGTGGCAGCGTCAGTGCCAGCCAGCGGTCAATGGTTCGCGAGCGCGAGGCCAGTTCCCACACACACAGACCGTCGAAGTGAGGTCAACGGCGTTTCGGTGTCGAAAGGTTGCGAGCAATTCGTAGGTGTTGGATGCCTCCTACGACGTGGGTAAAGGATATATCATTGGGAGTCCGTACCGTGGGTCTTCAATCCTTTCGGTTGAAGACCGGGCGCGAATGGTAGGGTTAAAGTAAGGTTTTCTGTTTCATCAAATGCATTGGCCAGCATATGAAGGCGGTCATAGCTTCAAGGAAGAAACATAAAAAAGCAGATGAACTGCATAATGTGCAGTGATTTGCACTAAAAGCATGTTCAGTGAACGAATAGATGGTTTTTCTTAAAGGAAAAGATGCAGTTAGTAAATTGCATCTTAGTTGTTTTTTATGTATCTTGAAAGTTAAATCCAAATCCATAATTAAAGTAAATTTGTTTTATATTTTCATATTGTACTGATGAATAGACAAAGAATCCCAAGAGTATTGGTTATTTTCATTGTCTTTCTTTTTACTTTCAAATGTGTTATGCTATTTAATCAGTCAAAACTTTCGTAAACAGCAAAATATGAATCATAACTCATCAAATAATAAATCTTATTTCCAACAATACTATTTTGTATGTTCAGATTTAAATAGATTTAAACATCTATCCACTAGATTTAAACATCTATTATAAAACAGAAAACAACCTGGAAAATTATCAATATCACCTCAACCAATTTGTATAAAAACATTGCAATAGATTGGAGAGAAAAATTCAATTGAAAAACGAGTTTAAAATCAAATCTCAAACTGCATAACGTTTAATCTGGGTTTAGACGAAGAAACATTATTTGTCACAAGCTTTTCAGGCGAATGTATTTTTCGTATAAATTTTTTAGGTGAAAATTTTGGAACAACTGGAATCATTTCAGGGAGCTAAACTTATAGAAAATCGACCATATAATCTATCTACACGATCATTGTCTGGCTGCAACGAAGGACCCCGTGAGCTCATCCTCAATCCAAATCCAAATCGATCGTTTCTTATGGACCATAGCCGTAAGCGCCATGCGCTCCACGTTACAGCCCCCCCGAAGAACTCCTCCTTCCCCTACCAAAGTCAAAGTAAACTGCCGTACTTTATTGGTGCCTCGCAATTGCATTAAAAACACAGACTTCCTTCCCCGACGCCCGGCGGCGGCAACGGCGTCGCGCACACTGCCGAGCACTTAATTGATCATAATGCAAACGGTTTTATGGCAACGAGCGCTGCAATTTGTACCGGTTCTAATCTACCCTCCAGCACCGCTCACCACGGGAGACCCCGTCACGTCTCGATCTCGGAAGATCGGTGTGACTGTGGCCGAAGGTTGCCTTCCATCTTGCGCACACTGTTCTTCCGCCGGACTGGGAAGCGTGAGAAGGTGGTGGTTCCATTAAAGTGAGATGTTCAGCCTGTCAGCGTACTGTTTTCACTGTGATAAATATTGGCAAATTATGATGGCCGCAGACCGTAGACCCCGTCGACGACGGTCCTAGTGAGATCCACGTTCCAGTGGCTATTAGTGACCGCGGTCACTACATTACATTGCCGCAACCCACAGCCAAATGGCACTAAATAGAGTAACAACAGTAAACCGAGGCATCACTATCTAATGGAAGGCCAAACCTCATCGAAGATAAACTTTGGAACGATCGGTCGATCCTCCGGCACCATCTTCGCACCAAAGCGAAGGCCGCATTGGAGGCCGCAGCTCGAGCTGCGCCAAGCAACAACACCATCGGCCCCCTCTTCAAACCTCTTCAGGCTCCCGTAAAGCTCTCCACTCTGTTGACCTTACGGTTTCGATTTCGGTGCCACTCGGTGCCCGGGAAAGTACGGAGAAAAGCCCACAGATCGACCGACGATTCAAAGATGAAGGCATTAATTACCGAATGAAAACAATTGCGCCGAGATCACGCACTTCACGCAAGCCATCAGCCGCGGTAAGCGGTTCGTAATCCGGCAATCACGGTCCCCTTCACCCCCCTCCCCCCCTCTCCGGTTAAGGTGCGTGTCCGGACAACTTCAAACCAACGCCCGATGCTCGGATCGCAATCAGACGACGCTCGAGAGGCGCTTGCGGTAGCTGGATGCGGCCATGCGCGGTAATTATGATACGTGTGTGTGTGTGTGTGCGTGTGTGCGTGTGTGCCATTTCGCGTGTCAGCTTTTTATTATTGTACCACTTTGCATTTTGATTAATAGAGTACCGGGGAGGGGCCGAAGGACTTGAAAGCTCATCATCAGCCAGCACGTGTGCGTGTGTGTGTGTGTATGCGCGCGCGTGTGTGTGTGTGTGTGCATCGAAACCGGTAAGTTACTCTTTTGTTTCGCGCATCACGAGCATCCTTTTGAGGATCCATCCCCATCCCCAGCCCGGACCGGGATCGGTTCATTTGATCGTTTTCGCGTTTTGCAATCACGCCCGGCGAACGATGCGATAAATACACCGAACAAAGAGCCAATGCTTCAATGTAATCACACCGATTCGTGGTAGCAGCAGCAGCAGCAGAATCGGAGAAGGTTAAACTGCTGGATGATAAATGGGGAACACACCGAGGAACTCGTGGAACTACCAGGGATGACTATCAGTCCTGAACCGGGACATCAGTTACACCTGATTCACGCGGCACGGGTTGTTTGCTTTTGCGAATCCGCGCCCTTGTTCTTTGCTACAAATAGCCGGCCGACAAAACTTTCTCCCCAGAAGTGGCATCCAATCTGTGATGCTGCGATTCCCTCGACACGAATCGATTTCATTCGTTTTGAGACAAACGCGACCGTCGTCGTCGTCGTGTCCGTGGTCGACAGCCACGGATCATTACGCCACTCCGCTGAGCGGATATATAAAGCATCCCAGCATCCATTGCCCCAGCTAATCAACGCGCTTAATCGATTCTAGTCGTTAAATAAATCAGAAGCATCGATGCGTAGTCAAAGGTGCGCACAGGATTCGCAACAAGATGCTGGTACCGCCGTCGCTGGCTGGCTGGCCAGCGTAACTTTAGTGAACTAATAAATTGGCCGGCACGATCGCATTGTTGTTTGCTTTCGGGGTGGTGTAATGAAGATTGGGTTCCATCACGCGATGCGCAGGGCACGCACGCACGATCGACAAGGACACCAGGCGCAAGGAAGAGGCTAAAGGCTCTCTCGAGGTATGTGCGCCGCGATATGATCATTTCGAAATTCAATATTGTATCCTCTGGCTCGATCCACCGGTTGGGGCTGCTGTTCACGACGGTAATCAGAATGGATCAGGAAACGGGGAGACGGAGAGCACAGAGAGAGAGAGAAGCTCGCCGGACCACGAAAAGGGTGAAAATAAAAACGAAATAAAAAAAAACATTCCAACCACTTCGCCACGCAAACTACGCATTTCGGGGAGATGTGAAAGGCCAGGGGATGGAAGAAGCAGGACCCGTTATCATTGAGGTGTCGGATGGTTTTTGTTATTAATTGAAGCTGCCATTATTTGGCGGGTTTGCGGTCGCTTTGTTGCGGTCGCTCCGGGACCGAGAGCGAGAGTGATCCAACCCGTCGATTCAAACCGTTCATCGAACCACTCCGGATCCCCGGGACGGGACGCGGTTGGCGAGGAATGAGAAGAAGAAGCCGCGACCGCGGGGAAAGCAGCGGAATCTCGTATCTGTTTGGGGTAAACGAGTCGTTACGCACCGCGTGGAAGATCAACTAGCACGAGATGTGCCCGATCAGAGGAGAAAGAGAGAGAGAGAGAGAGAGAGAGAGAGAGAGAGAGAGAGAGAGAGAGAGAGTGTGCGCTCTGATTCGCTCGATTCCTTCCTTTCGGCTCCTACCAGACGACGTGCAATGCGAAGCGTAAAGTGCATCAGCACGGTTCCATGTTGCGCCACCGACCGCAGAAGAATCGACCAAAGGGATCGAGCAATCCGGTGGCTGTCAATTGCGAAATGTCGGTGTCTAGTTAATGGAACGGAGATCTCTGAACGAGTCCTTTAACTCTCTATCACCGGCGGGTTTTTTTCTTCGGTCTCGCAAATGGAAGCAGCGCGCGATCCCGATCGCAGCCATGGTAAGAAGGGAAGGTGAGAAGGGAAGATCACCGAAAAAAAAAAACAGAATGGAGAAACCGCTTGTTGCCGAGTGACCGATAACGGGGATCCGGTTCCGGTCGTAATATTGTCAGCTCGCGTGATTTATACGCCAAACGGAGAGGAGAGGAGGAAGAGAAGGGGAGGACTTCCTCTCGCTCAGGATGTCCCCAGGAGCATCATAAATTATGCGCAGGCGCTGCGGCTTGTTGGTGTGCGTACGCGGTCCGCGGTCAAAACTACAAATCGGTACAACCGTTGCGGTCGTTAACAAGGCGGCACCGGCATTATCGATTTGAATGCCTGTATTATATTCAATCATGCGACTTTCTCACCCCACCGATGAGGGTGGCGAAGGGAGGGTGCACCACCCCCCCCCCCCCCTTCGCATCCTTGCAGCACTGATGGCATGGACATAAATCATCGACCGTAACGACGCTGCTGCTTTTCAGCTTTCGGCCACTTTGGTCCCGTTTGCTAAGGAGGGCCGGACTTCAGTCCGGACGCCTTTTTTTTTTTGAAGGATTTTTTTGTTTGGAGGAAACACCGGATCCAACCGGGAACAACCTGCGATGTTGATGCTCACCTGCTCACCTTAATTCCTCCTCAAACAGCTCAATTAACTTACGCAATGTGCAGGAAGCGCGATGAAGCAACAATAAGCGAACAGTGCAATCATTACAAACCGATCTACCCAATCATACCATTCCAGCGGCCAAAACAGAGGAGCTGACCACCAATTGCGGTATTGCGTGCTGCCCAGGGTGTGCCGTGGGTGACATTGCGCAATCCCATACACCACCACCTGGACGAAGTGGATTTGCATTTGCTTTTCATAACGATCGCCTGCACCGTTGACCTTTTCTGCGGCCATTTTCTTGCTGCTCGTTTGCATACTCCCGAGTGACCGGAACCATCATCTTGTGGGCCCGGCATTAGAACGAACCGCAGCGACCGTAAGGGGTTCACCATTTGACAGAACTGGGACGAGCACGTCGAGTCGTAGTGATGACAGCCAGCCAGTGGGGCACTCTTTGATGTCGAGACGAGAGACGTCGTCGTCGTTGTTGTTGTTGTTGTTGTTGTTGTTGTTGTTGTTGTTGTTTCTGAGGAGGCGGAAGGACAATCCCTACGATCAAACTCCCCTGATTGTTGCCATTTGCATACAATGGTTGCTGCCAGTGCTGCTGCTGGCTGTGAGGTTATGGTTTGAGCAACGGTGACTTCCCGTGTTAGTCACTTCAAGTTGTCGATGGCTAACACACACACACACGCACACTCAGTAGGCTTAGCTGTCACTTGCGCCTACACTCGAACGCATCGAGCTGTGTGGTGTAGTGCTACTGCGTAGCTCCCGTAACGGATTTGAAGGTAGATCACGACGCAAACGAATGACGTCGAAGACCCTCTCGATGGGAATTGACACTTTGCTTGTTTTGCAAATTTCAGGATGGTTTCGGATTCCATTTCTACCTTTTTAAATCCGACATTAATTGATTGTTAGCCTGGTCGTTAATTCAACTTTCTCTCTCTCTCTCTCCATTAGAGAAAATCAATCGAAGTACCAAACAGCTCGGTCCAGTCGTTCCAGGCTGGATCATCCAAATATTTCGGCAACATTCCTGGAATGTAAATTGCGCCCCAAAACCATCTTATCTAACTGATCTTTTTCAGTCGTTTTTTTTTTTTTCTTTGATGTTGTCGAAAGCAACACACAGAACAACCCGAACCAGGAGCAGCAGCAGCAGCAGCAGCCTGGCAGATTAATGCTGGCCTCCAAAACGGATCCGTGGCGCGCGCGTTATCTGATGATGCTCTCCGCTGTTTGAGCAGCAAACAAATGACTTTTCCCCGCCCGGGAATCCTCGCCCGGGGATGATATTGCGGGAATCGCACACGTGCGTTCGGGGACCGGGCTTTCGGCTGGTCCGCCAATGTTACGGCGGCCAGACACTCCACGACGATCACGACCACGGCCGGTGACGATTATTAATTGATCCATCAGCTATGCTCACTTCCAACGCTTCATCCCTGGCCCCTCGCGCGCTATCGCTCTTCGTTAAATCGATTCCCAATGAATGACTTCGACGGAGAAGAAGGCGTCCGGAGGAACATTAAAATACCCCCCGGGGACAGATTGTTTTCCGAGCGAACAGAGTTTGTTTTATGTGCTAGCGGAACCCCTTGCTAGATAAAGCCATTGCCGAGCGGTATGGCCGCCGTGAGTGACATATGGTAACGGGTTCCGGTTTTCGGAATTCCGGCCACGCGTTCCCGCCCGGTGATTGACGAGTCGGAACAAATTGACTCTTTAAGAGGTCATTTCTCATGGTCATCGTTATCGTTTGCATTCGATTATCGGTTGGCTATCGGTCGGTCTTCGTCTATTGTGTTCGATCGCTTCGAGATCGATAGCGATCTCATCGATTTGGTTTGGTTTCGTTTCGTTTCGTTTTGATGGTGACGTGGCAACCTTCTATCGCGAGCAGCGGCCGAGAAATTGGAAAGCTATCGGTGCATCGGGGCGGAACAAATTACAAACATTTCCGAAAGGCCACTTCTCGTCGTCGTTGTCGTCGTCGTCGTCGTCGTCGAGACGCTCCAGCAGCTCATTATGTGATTGACCTACAGGCCCGTGTCCGTGAAACTGGTTAACAGTAATCCCGTGACGAGTGACTCTTCGCATCTCGCGTGCGCGGGTAGTGGCCCGGGTTACCGGGCGGCAAATAATCCCCATAATGCTCCATCCCGTACGTCCAGTGACCATCCAGGGGGCCGGGCCTGATTGCCTGCCGGGCAATTACGATAGCCACGTAAGTGATGCAGTAATGTACCGGCAGCAGCAGCACCGGCGGCACCGGCCACTGGCTCTCATGTGTCACCATGACAAACCGGGCAATGGATCAACGGGCTGCTTATCATTTTCACCAGCACGAGCACAAGCCCAGCGGTGGCGCAACCAATACCATACCGTCGTGACATACCGACCGACCGGCGTACGATCTTCGCACTTTTAAGCCGCTTAATGTGTGCTGCGGTTTGAAGCAGATGCGCAACGGAAGCCATCACCGGGACCAGCACCACCGGCAGCAGAAGCTCGAGTGTCAAAATCAGCAAACCGGACGGACGGGACGGGGCTGGGAGACGCGCGCACATGACATTATCGTTTTGGGGTATTAAGCTGCCGGGTGGGAAGGGGAGGCGGATCTTGACACTCCGCACAAAACCGTCACCCCGGAGAAGAGGAGTGAAATGGAAATCGCTAAATAACATCGAGCGGCGGGGCGAGGCCGGGGGAGGATGACCCCCGGAGCACCATCATCAATCTTTCTGCGACTTCTGCGATGGCGCGCCGCGGAGTGGAACGAGGAGGAGGAGGAGGAGAAGGAGGACGCGACGCTTCTGAATCCGATCCGCTGGTAGCACCGGGTCCAAGCGTGGCAGATGAGCGCAAGGAGAAAAGTATGACCGCCCCCGGGGGAATCGCGATAGGAACAAGTTTTGGAAGTCGAGCGTTCGACGTTGTAGCATAAACGATTAGAAAAAGTGTTCCGCCGCTTGCTTGGATTGAAATTTGCGGAGAATTTGTTCGAAAAATCGTTCGTTTTCGTTGCTGGTGTGCCGCTAGGTGGAACGGACAGCCGTGGTGCCCCGTCGAGGACCCTCTCCACCTCATCCCCTCATCCTCACCATGATCGCCATGAGTGATGGATTTTAATTTCATCAATTTCATTCGTCGACCATATTTTTATGGGTTTGGCATTTCGCATGTTGCAGCAGCAGTGATGCTCCAACTCGAGACTGATGGGCTCCCAACTCCTCTCAGGATAACAAGCCACTTCGTTGCGAATCCCTTTGTGTGCTGCTGAGGCTTCTCCAAAAAAAAACCCCATTCTCACGTTCACGTCCTTCGCTTCGTCCATTGTAACGGTCACAGAAGCCTCCGAAACGGTGAGCGTGCACACATACGCACACACACAGACATCCGAAATGTCCACAAATGCAAGGGGCGAGGCCACGTATTGTTGCCGGCTGGCTGGCTGGCTGGTGAGATTGGACCCGATGAAGAAGACACATTACGCATCACGACCCGCGGGTGCCAAATGCCGGTGCCAGAGCATTGCTTTCTCCACCATTGGTGGTTGTGGTGATGGTGGTGGTGCTGCTGCTGTTGATGCGCTGATGTTGTGCATCGTTAAGGTGCGAAGGTCCTGCCGGTGGTCAGCGACTGCGGCATTTCTGGCAGAATCCAATTTATTTCATGATTAAGTCATAATCATTAATTTTGATTCTTATTCGTGGTCGCAACAGAAAAATAAGAGAAGGAAAAACCACGATCGCACTCGCGCGCTATGAAACGGTACTGGGAGTAGAGTAGTGGCCATTTGCGCGTATGTGGCTGGAACAATATGTTCAATGGCCGTGACAGGTGACCGACCTGTTCGGGTGGCTAGGATCGTAAAAATCGAACCTCGCAAGCTCGTCTTTGGGGCGAGTCGTTGCCGCGGTTGAGTTCAGCATCGAACCAAATTTTCAACGTATAAAAATCGACTTCAAACGCTATCAAAGCTAATTTTTGATGGCCAGCCCACTCCTCACCCTCGTCTCCATCGCCCTTAATCCGTCTGGCCTGTCCTGGAGGTTCGGTTTTTTACACCGATCGTAAACATTTGCAAATCATGCACCGCCCGACGGAGGTACGTTTCGGTGACGAAGAAATGACGCTAGTGATAAGGTTACCCGGGGACGAGAAGGGGAAGGGAGGGGAAGGGTGGTTTCCGGATGCCGGTCCGGTGGGCCGACATTGATAACGACATCAAATCGCTCGAGGCACACTTAATAAAATTAATAAATTTAGCCCCAAACATCCCCATAAAACGGTCGCCGGTGCGTTGCGTTTTACGACGCGATCCATATCGTCGTCGCGTGGCCTACGCCATGGCCTAGGATCGTCCTGTGCCTGTTGCCTGCCTCCGACCTTTTTTTTTTTGCATGGGAAAAGCGTGTCACTTGCCCGGGCTTGGCTGGCTGGCTGGCTCGCTGGCAGCATCATGCCAGACCGATCTATATAAAATGTTTTATTTATGAAGTTCGCGCGAAGCGTTTGGCTGGAGCGCTGCGCCAATGTCCTCGCTGTGTCGCTTGCGTCAGATCGGTCCCTCTGGTGGTCCTTGGTGGGTAGAGGAACCGAAGGGAGAGAGAGAGACGGCGACGATGCGACGGTGACAATTTACATTTTCTGCTCATAAACGCGAAGAAGCGACCGGACGTGACCGGGATGTTTGGTAATTTATTGAATCGACCGGACCAGGTTGACGATTATTGCCGTTGCCGGGGGTGTGATCGCGCCCCCGGAGGCTACATGGGATGGACCGTCGCCGTGGACTTTCGGGAGATTCGGGAGCGACACACACACTCTCTCTCTCTCTTCACCTCTCCACTCTGCTGGGCGTGGTAATTCATAAAGTCAGAAGAATATTTGTTCACATTTTTCACACACACACATACACACACACACACACTCACACGGGTCGAGGAAGCGTGACGTGACTGTTGGTGTGTCACTAAATTAAGACGTTTCGGTGGTACCGCCATAATTTATGGCGACATCCCGTTTGTCGCCTCTCGCCAGCAGCCTACGATGATGATGCTCTCGTATGTATGCTCGTATGCTGCCATCACGCAGGTTGCTACGATGATTTTCTGCACTTTTTGGCGTACGCGCACACCGGAATCCTTTTCCCCGTGCGTTTATGGTGGAACGGTTTGAGTGGTTGAGTTGCGTTGTTCCCCCTATTTATTTTTTTTTTTGCGCGCTGGTTTTTTCGGCTACGGCGCGTGGGTTTTAGGGAAGGGGGGCGGTGATCGCCAGGTGATCAAATTACAACCGCACCAGCGTGTCCAGCGTGACCACCGGTTGCCAGTGCCAGTGCGGTTTAAAACAGGCCGCCTGTGCTACCATAAAACGGGGAGAGTTATGGTACCGGCATCATCGTCGTCGTCTGGCGTACGTCCGTGTAAAATCCTCGGATTTTTAGGGTAAAGACCAAGCGAGGGTGGTGGCCCTGGTATGCGGATCCTTGCGCCACGCGATTCACGAGCGGAGGTACTTTCTGCCAACGGCGATCACCATATTTTATCGAGCGAACAAACCGGAGGCTGGTGGCGTGGGCCCCATTAACACACACACACACACACACACACACACCCAACACGATGCCTCGCCGATGGTGGTCTCCATCTAAGCCCCCCACCCCGGGGGGTGGGAAGCAGCATTAAACCATACTTTTACGAGCTACTCCATAATGGCGTACCAGCGGTCGCCATTATATCAATCCAATTGCATTTGATTAACCAACCAAGCCACGTCGCGCAATGTTTTGCGCAATGGAAAAAATACATCCGAATAAAAATTCCCGCATTTTTGTTTCGCTCCCCCAAAAAGTTTATGGCATACTCTTCAAGGAACAAACATCGTGGTGGCCAAAGGAATTCGCGCAGGGATTCTTAACACCGCACAAGGTAGCGCAGGTTATTACAGTTTGCCCGCAACTCTGGAGGATATTGATTTCCGCCGCGCAACGGCCGGAACCAGGGCCGATAAAATGTTCCCATCCCGTCCCGTCCCAGTTCAAGTTTTGGCTCGCGCGCGCTCCCGCGGTCCCCATTTTCTGGTGCTTCGTGAGCTTCTGGCACGCTTCGGCCATCGGCGGCAGACGCCAGGGCTTGCCAGGGAATACGGCCGACCGGCAATAAAGAAAGGTCCTTCGAGACATCCGATCCCGTGACATGCGGCATGTCAGCCATTTAAATAAATCTCGTACATGATATGGGAGCGGGAGGAGCGTTTTTTTCGGTTTTCGTTTTTTTTGGCTTGGCGAAGTGACCGCCAGCGCACGCTCGCCTCGTAAAACGGATGATGGCTCGGTGCGCCGCATATACCGACGGCGTATCAAATGTCGACGCGTTCGTCGCTTGCGGTCGCTTGTTGCCGTTGTCCGTGGACTTTCTCGCTGCGCTGGTTTGCGGAAGGAATCCATTGGCTGCAGACGGCGGCGGCCACACATTGTTTCATTCTGCTTCTGCACAGCAACAACGCATTTCGTCCCTTTTGTTGCCGGATTGCCGTTGTTGTTGTTGTTGTTAAAGAAGCAAAGTGACCGAGGGCGCATTGCGTGAAATATCGTCCCATTAGGCGTGAGCGATAAAGACCCCTCGGAGCCACCACCACCACCGGCAGTGCCGCCTAAAAGCCTCCTCCTCAGCTCCTGCTGGAAACCCATTTGCCTACCGTTCGTTCCCGGTAAGTGGGTATCGGTTCGGCTTACGATTGGAGGAAACCTTCTAAATCCCCAACCCGCAACCGAACAAAATACATTCGACAAGCCGGACACTCTCGTCGGAAGCCAGCAGCGCGCCAGCGGTTTTGTGCCGAATTTGGTCACCATCATCATCATCATCATCATCATCATCATCATAATGGTCGCCACCTCGATGTAGAATCGGCCTTCGCGGCCTTCATCTTGGTCGGATCACCTCGGCTGGAATCGATTTGTTGCAGGTCGATGCGATGGTCGGGATGCCAATGGCACGCGTTTATGGCACGCGAACGGCACGCCGGGCAGACCTCTTACACCGCATTACACCTTAATGGGCCACAGGTGGAGCAGCAGCAGCAGCAGCAGCAGCAGCCCAGAATGGAAAAGCTTTCCAAAAATTGGAAACCTATTAACGCCACCGCCCTTAAGCCTTCACACCTCGGCGTGTGCGGCGTGTGTGCGTAGAGTGGGAGGCGCCGGATGGATTCGAACCGTTTTTGGCGCCCATCGGAGTTCCTATCGAGACGGTTTTGGGGCCGATCGTCACCTGGGGACGCCATTTACAGAGAAGGACGCGTGAAAAATCCATAAAACGGACTTAGGGAGCAAAACGGTTAATGGATTGTATTTATGCAGCTCAATATGGAAGCCGTTTGAACATCGGCTCCATTTTGGATTCGAAGAAACATCTTGGGACTTGAGTCGACTTTGGGGACGTTTTGTCATTTGAATATGAAAATGATGTTGACGAATACAAAGCAGTACAATTTCCTTTAGGGTGCAAAAGAAGCTCAATGCGATCGGTGCAGACGAACCTTTTGTTCCGAGCTACCTCATTTACGTTCCCCATTTTCTTTTCGTCCAAAACTCATGTAACCCGTAATCACTTCATTCAATCGCCAACCGTCCTCCCTCCTCCCCCCAAAATGCATGCCAGAATGATCGATCAACATGCAATACATTAATCCTCGCGAATCAGACGCATCGATTCAATCGCATGTGTGTGTGTGTGCGTGTGTGCACGTGTGTGTGTCCGTTGCATTATAATGTGAAGACACCGGATCGACTGAAGTGGCCGCAGATTTCACTTCGATTTCTCAGGGATTGCGATGCGATAACTCGGACAGCGCGGACACAAAGGGCGCAGCGGATCGAAAGGAGTGCATTTCTGATTGATCGCCGAGTATCGTACTGTCCGTCCGTCCGTCTGTCGTGTTCCGTTCCGAAGATCCCGGTGGCAGCCTAGTATTACGAAGAAACGAAGAGAGAAAAAGAGAGAGAGAGAGAAACTGTACCGCAACGGCGCCCAGCCCTCGGGGAGGAGACCTATAACCCGGAGATACGGGAGGGAAGTTGATAAATTTTCAATAATTTAACTCACACGCAGTACCGTCCGGCTTTTGGGGCCATTTCGGGGACGATATCGTAATAAAATAATTCATATGCTGCGTAAAACACTTTATGCCGATGCCGCACCACCACCACCACCACCGCGGCCGTTTTACGTGTGTGTTCATCAATCTCGTTCGCACCGCCAGAGACGACTGCGACGAACTTGGGCAGAAGATGGCCCAGGGTTTGCGTCTTTTGGGTTTGGCTTTGGTTTTCTCTGGTTTTTTGATACCCACAAGTCCCTCTGTTTCACTCAAGCCGTCATGAGGACGGGGACGAGCAGCGAGGGCAATCATTTTGTCGTATCTCATTATGATTTATGAATCGATTTTATTTATTAACTGAAGTTTTCGCACGATCTGAGGTCGAGGTCGTGTGCAGGGCCGGGAGCAGAGAGCAGTATGGAGTAGCGGACGGGGAGTAGGGCGATCACCCGACTCTTGCACGCGTACTTCATAAAGCGTCTTAAGCGGTTTCACTAAACGGATAATAATCCCACGAGATTCGAGATAGTTCCTGTGATATGTTTTCATCATATTCTTTAATTGTTTTTGTGAATGCAGGTAGAACATTATGCTAAGTGAAATCTTGTTGATGTTGTTCACAATAAGCATCTACATAATTTTAGCGAATTGAGCATGTAAATAACTTCTATTTTTTACCTTTCTTCCAAAATTTTACTTCACATCCAAAAAGATAGAGAAACCAATTAGCTTTCGTTCAAAATGTTTCTTTAAATTACCATCTTCTGAAATTATACTCTTCATTTGTCAGATTTTCGTCCAACATTTAAGAAGAAAAGATAGAAATTGATTTATAATAGAAAATAGTGATCCATTTTAAGGATAAAATCCCATTAAAAACCGTAAAAAAAAACTATTGACACGTTCCGTAATATGCTCGATAAAATTTTAAATTTCCAAGCCCCCCGTTGTAAATGCACACTTACAAATCCCTTTTTGCCCCATTTACACGACCTTGCAAAACGCCAGAAACATGATAATGTCGCACCTTTTCCCCCTTTTTTTATCAGCCCGAGATCATGTAAACCGATTACTTAGCTGTCTCAAGGCCAAGCCAGCAAATGAACATACGAAACACGCTTAAACCTTTTTTTGTGCGTGAATCTCTCTTATTGCCAAAGAGTCAAAGAAACGGGGAAAAAAATCGACGAATCCGATCCGCGATCGACAACATTCGATCGATGGTACCATGGATGGTGAGGATAAGGATTACAACACCAAAAAAAAGTGAAACACCTAACAACGCAAACTGATCGTTATCGCTTTCCAGTAAGCCCAAGCTTCATCAAAGAATCTTCATCCCCCATCCCCCGATGTCCGTGTGTAGCGGAAAGGACGAAAAACGTGGCAAATCACTGACCATACGCAACGTAACGGTCCAAGGGGCGCAAAGAAACCATGACCAGCAAGCAAGCATGGCCGACATACCGTTGACCGAGCATTGTCGATCGATCGACCCGTTAACTGATAAACGTCAGCAGCCAAGTGGCCAACAAAAAAAAAACAGGTCGTGCACTGGTTGGCAGGTCTCGGGACGATCGACGATCGACGATGGTAATCTGCACGCGACAATCGCGTGCAATCGCCTAGCCAGGCTGAAAGGAAGGTCACGGGTCCCCCACCCTCTCCCCAAACGTGCCCAACGCACGAAGACAAAAAAAGGGAAGAAAAACACAAATGGGCCTCAAATCGACGGTCAACTCCTGTCGCCAGCTCGCCCAACTTGACGAAAATAAAGCAACACGATCGATGACGCGGCTCAGTCGACGGTCACCGCTTGGTTTTTTGGTGGCAAAATTTGGTCTCCCCCCTCCCACTTCCAAGCTTCGTTGCCGGCGCCATGTTACTGTGCCGCTTACGGTCGCTCTACGGACGGAGAATCGAAAGAATTCGCTACGCAACCAAGCGATGAACCCTGCGTGCCAGCCAACCAACCAACCAACCTCACCACTTGCCCCAGGAGACTGGAATTAGGTAAACGTGTATCCTTATAAGGAAAAGCTTCGCGCCAAGTGGACGAGTAGCACTGGACTGGCTGGCTGCTGGAAACGCCGCTGGTTACGAGGGGCCGAAGGCAACCGAAGGGGAAAAATGATATAAAAATTGATCAACAACAAACGATCGGCACACTCGGCAACACCGGGGGACCGAGGATCACCGGGAGCAGAAAGGGACAGGGACGAAAGGGAGATTCCGTTGACGAGATATCCGCGCGCGTTGAGATGGTCTGGTCGCGATGAGTGGTTCGCGTAACGGTTCCAGAGCTCGAAACCGACTACTCTGTCTGTCTCTCTCTCTCTCTCGCTCACTCGTTCGCTCGCTTGCGTGTCCTCTCCAAAACGCAAAACAACAGCTAAGGCTACCAGCGGTTTTATGCAGGATTATGCTGTAAAGGAGCTGCTGCTGCTGTTTCATGACTCCCATGAATGATCGGCGTTTCTCTTGCCATCACTTGCGTTTTCGTTTGCGTTCCTTTGGATGTGTGATGTTGTGGTAGTATTTAACATTAAGGAGAAATATCAGCAAAGCATAAACACTTTGCAATGTGGCGCGGCACATTTGGTGGAATTGAGAGCTCTCGATAGACATTCACATTTAACACTTTTTACGAATTTCCTTCCACAACAGGTGCTGCGGCTGGATCTTTCTCACTACCTTTAACGGTCGATTCTCGGTAATGTTACTCAGGCAGCTCATAAAACATGATCCCTGAGGGTCGTTCGCGTCGGTGTGCGTACGGTGCTTCGCGCATAAACATCGCCGCGCGCCGGTTTGATGGAGAGCGAAAAATGCTTTCCCATCGAACCATCCATCCGATCTGTCTCGACGTCGGCGACGACGACGGTGGCCCCTCCGGGGAAAGAATCCCGATCCTCACCTCCCGATCAGTAGAGTAGTGACGGGTCTCTCTCCCACCCCCACCAACCTGTACCGACCTGCATGACGATCGAATTTGTTTTTGGATGAAATACAATATTTACGATCGACCGATCGCCGCTCTCGTTGTTGTTGGTGTACTAGCAAAAGAGAGGGAGAAAGGGCCGAACGGGTAGAGGGGGAGGGACCGTTAACAGATCACCTCCATAAATATGATTTATTTTCATTGGCACATGAGCGCTGGGAAAATACACGCATCGGGACACTGGGACTTTGGGTCGATCGTTCGCAGGACCGATCGCAGGTCGGATTCGTGGTGCATTCGCTGCGCCATCAACGGACCATCGAATTGACCGCTCATGTTCCCGGAGCGGGCCGCTTATCCTCGTTCCTCAAGTCCCCGGTCCCAGGCAGCTCTTTGATTTCATTGCAAATCTCGTAAAAGCAAAGCGAACGATCGCAAACATCGTTCCCGCTTTGCAGCGCTTGCTGATGATCGTTTTATTTATGTTGATCAGCGTTGCAAGCACACGGCCGGGCAGGTGGGTGGGTGGGCTGGTGACCACCCGGTCATTCGGTGCATAACGAGGCGCCACTCACGCCACGGCGATGGCTGCACGGTCGTTGCTGTCGTCGCTGTTGGTTGATGATGATGAAGGTGCTGACGACGAGGACGAAGATGATGTCGGGAGGGCATACTTTGTAGCAAGTTGCAGCTGCAGTTGGAGTTGCAGTTGCAGTTGCAGTTCCCTAACATCACCACCGATCGATATGTTGCTCCTGCGGCCTTCCGCTGACAGCTGGGTCAATCCGGAGGACCTGACTATACTAGTGGTGGTGGTGGTGGTATTGGCACCGTGCAATACTTACGCAAAGAGGGTGCACGTACCGCCGGTCGGTTCAGGACTCGCGAGCCACTGCTTCTGATGGTTGTAAATGAGACATAGATGTGGCACTAATGGGTGAGCGCAGCGAGAGTGATTTATGAACGATGATCGCCAGCATCGCGCTCCGCAACGTTGTCCACAACCGTTAGCGACCGATCGTTAACTACTTTCAAAGTACCGCTAGTAGTTAGTTAAAATCGTATTCATCATCATACCGCGCCTCGAACCAAAGGGAACAAAGTATTAGGTCAGGACTTTTATTTGCTGATTGTTTGCTGATGTTGCATCGAGAGGCGAAGGAAAGAAAACAAATAAATTAACTCATCGGCAACAGACAACCAAGACATGCAGTCGATGATTCTCGCATCTTTACGCATACTCATGGTGCCCCTTTGGCAGCAAATCTAAATCAATTATTGGCAGGAATGTTTTTTTTTGTTTAATTTCAAAGGGAAATGCCGACATCTTCGCCATTCGCGTGTTGTTCCGCAGCACAAAAAAAAGCGGATGAACGGACACGAAACGAATCACAATCCCGGGGGTGTACACGGAACACACGCAGAAAATTATCGTTCCGATAGCTACATTGTCATATTGCAACGAAATCTCCAACGTACATAACAATAATTGATGTATTTAGAGACATTTAAAACAATAATTGATGTATTTAGAGACATTGATGTATTTAGAGACATCACAACGTAAATAGCTCAGTTTAGCCTTCTTTTCTACAGAAAAAGGCACAAACTATAACTTTAATCACACAAAAGATACATTATTTTGCGCAAATAGCTTGCTCGATGCTGTTCCTCAAACACATATCCCAGCACTGTACAGTGTACTCCGCGGTAAAAATCCTTTATTTGTTAGAACTGTCAAAATTAGGTACCGTACGAAAAGGCAGCTCTTTTTTTCGTCGCGTAACGATTTTTTGTCTGCTTGTGTAAAAACACAAAAAAAAACTATCCCCAAAAAACCAAACAAACGGTCAGTAGAGGGCGCAAGAAGAAGCGGTAGAGCAAATAACGAGAAACAAGCATAACCAAGCAATTATGCACGGAGTCGCCGCCGGCGCTGCCGCCGCCGCCGACGAAGAAACACGGTGACGAATCGGAAACCGCGCCGGAATCAAAGCGACCGAACCGCACCGCGATCGCCATATTGCGCTCGCGACGCCGCCGCCAACGAATTGACAATTGATTTACGCATGAATGAGCATCGATAATCATCGGGCTTCACGCAATTCGGTTGACGTTGATGTGTCTCGATGGACGGAGATCGCCAAAAAGGATCACAACGCGCGCTGTCGCCGTTGCCGTCGACTCCGGGTCCGGGCCTGTCGGTCGGCCGCGAGCGTCCATCAATCGGTCGGATGGTCAGTGATCCTCACGGGCACAACGGTTTGACGGTTGAATGGTTAAAGATCGGCTTCAATTTGCCATTCGCACCCACCTCCTCTCTCCTCTCCGGGAATGGATCGCGCATCTCTTTCGCGCGGTGAAATCGCGATCGCTGAATATCGATCGCAGCGGCATCTTGCTGGCGATCGCGATTGATATTTCAATCCCGCACACCCCGCACTGGTGCCGCGCGTAGCACCCGCGAATCGGTTGCTGTTGGTGCGCCGGAATTGATTGAGTGATTTATCGTTTTCTTCCCGTCCCCTTTCGTCCGTCCCCTTTTCCTCTGTGCGACGACGACGACTCATTGTGTAACAGTTCACACCGAGGCCACCGCATAATGCAAACCGAAACGCGTGTCCTTTCCTGGAACGGCGATCGTCGTGTTTACTCAGTTAGCGGAGCGGCATGCAAACGGTTTTTTTCGGGCTGGCTGGCTGGCTGGCTGGTTGGCTGGTGTCCTGTGTGCCAACGGTCCCAATAGGTGCCAACACGCCCTCCCGGCCGGCCGGCCGGTGGTTGGCATGAGCTTTCGGAAGGCCCCGGAGACCGAGAGCCACGCAAGCCCCAAAATCAATAAATAACCGTTATTTTGAATGTGTTCTGTCCCTTTTTTGGGAATCCAACCGGCCGACCGACCGGAGCAAGAAGCCTCCTCTATTTAGTGCTGGTGGTGGTCGGCCATTTGGCGGCGGCGGCGGCCACACCACGCCAATCCGTGGACCGATTCGTGATCGATGATTTTTTCAATTATAAATGGCAATCAGTCAGCGCGCGCGCGCGCGCGAGGAGCACGTTTGCCCTTTTTCGGGTCAGAAGGCCCCGAATTTGGAGTAGAAGTCACCGCCGGACCCCCCAATCACCGGGTCGGACAGCTATTAATAATCAATTTCACGACCTCGCGCGACTCGCGCGTCACACACAAACCATGGAACGCACTGACGTTGACATGAAGCATCTCTTGAGGTTGGCGATCGAGTGCCGGTCGCGTTATCGCCCTTAGGCCGAATGGAAATGGGACACTTGATTCCACCACCTGGCGTATACCTGGCGTGTGTCCCCGGAATGCCCCATCGGGACGCGAGTTAAACATTAATGCTGCATGCTGTAACAACAACATGATCTTAATTTGAAGCACCTTCTTTACGCAGCCGTGCGTGAGAAAACGAGAAATCACTTGGCCCTTCTGGCAGCGTGTCTGGCGTGTCTGGCCTCTCGATGACGTGCTCCCGCCACTGGTGCGGTGGCCACTTGTAACCGCAACCTTCCCCGGCCCCACCGCGGCCACAAACAGTGATCCCTGGTGCGGCTAATGAGACATTAACATGAGGAAATGTCCATTCTGCTTCTCCTCACCTCACCATCGCCCTCTCTAACACCTATTTCCAGCCGGTGGCGAGCCGACCACGAGGGGGTCAACCATTTGATGGCCGTTGGGTCCGGCTGGCTGGTGGAACCCCTGCGCCACCGCTCCCGCTGGTCATAGCAATTTATAATGTTTAATTACCGTCGTAAATACCAAAACCAGATACGGTCCATCAGTCTGGTTCGAGGTTCGCGTGATGGTGTTGTGTGCTAGTAGGCCACGGCAGCAGCCACAGTAACGACGAATGGTGGTCCCACATCATATCGAGTCCACTTGTCACTTCGAACACCGAACGGCGGAGCAGCGAACATCGACATTCGAAGGAAAATCGTTGACCAAACATCACAATCAGATGCTCTCGGCGCGTCTCTGCATCTCACTCACTCATCCTGACTCAAGTACCACACGTGATGTTACGCTAATGAGACGCGCCATCGCATTGTGAGGTCGAACCCCCTCCCCTGGAGGATGGATGAATCTGGGAATGCGTGCCGGCATCGATTTGTCCGTAATCACCGCTTTCGCGGCCGATCGAGAGCGCGGCGAGAGTGCAGCGTGCGCGTCAATTAAGCGAGTGCATGCGAGTTGATGTCTCAATTTCGGAGGGTGTGTCACGAGTTCGGGTCACTACTGGACCGAGTTCATTTCCCGGTTCCCCCCCCGGGGCTCCCCTTGGGGAGAGGAAACAATCCATCAGCATCTGTCACGGAATTGGGAGGTTGCAAGAAGTTTTGGGTAAACAGGTAATCGCTAAAAGCCCACTCATTACGCCACTAATGATAACAAATGGCATGTTCGGGGATCGCTGATTGCTGATCCCTCCCCCCACCCAGCCGGAGGACCGCCAGCGAGCCAGCTCGTTGTGCCGGTGAGTCGTTCTCTCATTGATTTCAATCAAAAATTTGCACTAAATATGGTTTGCGTGGTTTGGAAGCGGAATTGTAACAGACTGCAGCAGCCACTGGAAAGCAGAACATAAACAGGCCATTCCGAGGCCAATGTAGACCGCACTCGTACGAGCCAAATCGATAAATTACCTTGGGGGGACCTCCGAGTGACCGGTAATTAAATTTAAGGAAAGACTTTTCCACAGAAATACACAATCATTTCGATGGTGGACGAATGAATGGTCTCTGTAGCTACAGCGTTGCTTATTCGAATTTTGAGCATTCAATTGAACGCGATTGGTGCCTGCTGGCAGTTTTTGGGGTGCATTTTCTGCCACAATTTAAACCAAGGAGTAGAGAAAACCGAAGAAGAGACAGTTCGAATTGTGAGAAAAAGGTGCTGTTGCTTTCAGTTCTGGTTAAGTCTTTTCTTTTGACGAAAAAAAACAGACGAATCCCGAATAAGCAGCAAGAACCGTTCGATTGAGAATGAATCCTGCAGTGGCCAGCGTCAGGGGGTTCCCGTTCCGTTATTGACATTATGAGCTTCCGCTTTAATCTTTTGCAGCAACAGCTTTTGGCCTTTGTTCGCGTTTGGTCATAAAAATCACCCCGTTGCTGAGCTTCGGGTTCATTCATTCTTCCTTTTTCTTCCATTTCATATCAGCACCACCAGATCCGGATCAGCACCACAAGACAAAGCGCAAACGGTCGCAACGATAAAATGGTGAATTAATATTTACTTACGCGCAGATTATGACTTAATTAGTCCGGTTCTACCTCTCTTGGTACCTGATCTTGAGCATCGGCATGCTGGCTGGCTGGCCGAAATCGAGCGAAAGGCAAACCGATATCAAAACGCATCGGGCCCGCTCCGGCCAAACCCCTTTTACGATCCATAAGTCTTGAGCTTTGCCCATTAACCCATCAACGCGGATCTCCTGCACCGCGCGTTCACCGTTCGGGCTCCAAACGCTTCACGCACATCATTCAGCGATGGCTGCGAATGCGATTAAGATGGATTTAGCGTTGTGATGGCTTCATTCAGCCCCGGCGACCAGGCGCCTTTCGCCATTTCGCCCAGATTGTACCAGAAAACCAGAATAATTGACTTCCGAAACTAATCGCCTGTACAAAAAGGATCAAGTAGGAGCAGGAGTTGCAGCAAGAGTAGCAGCAGCGCAGGTTAATTAGGACCAAGACGGTACCAACTCTAACTTGTGCAGTCACGCGATCACGCTCTTGGCGTGTTCGGTTTGTGATGCCAACGAGAAAGGTAAGTTAAGGAGCAGGAAGTGGATCAAGCTGGATGAAGTGCCTTGCGCTTTGCGTGCCTCAAGAGTGCCACTCGCTAACGGTACTCATCGGGCAGCCGTTCGGATGCATTAACGCGTTCTCAGCGGCGTTCCGGCGCTCTACCGAATGAATTTAATGGGGAATCAACCCGTTTCCCATGTTAGCCCACGATTTGTTGTCGCCTACCGCGATGCGTTGTACTTTCAACACTCTTCGCGGCACCGAGCCCTCTATACATCCCACACGCTTATGAGGCTCTCGGGTCATCCTCATATTTTAACATCGAACGCGTTGTACAATATCGATAATGGCGATCGTTAGCTGATGGGCGTACTGCGAGTGCTAGAGTGAAAGCAAACTACCTTCTGTCACCCCAACATCACACACATACTAGCATGCTAACGCACCGATTGAAGTATCTGCAAAGGCTGATCTCGGAATTCGAAGAGAAAAGGCAACGCGAGGACCACCAACGAGCGATCCGTCGTAGGAAATGACCATTTTCGGTTTGGTGACATCGCTCCTCGTGCTGTGACGATTTCGGTGAGAAGTTAGGCAACGAACGGGGTCCCTGAGATTCAATTTTGTACCTGCTTTATATCAAGCGGACGACTCGATCGCGAAGTGTCCCAAAGTTATAATTACGCGTCAAACGCGCTAACCATCAGGTCCTCATTAAGGCGAAGGCGAGAGGGGAAGTGTGTCCATTTTAGGCACCCCATGGCCCCATGGCAGCCGTCGATCGGTGTGTTTTCCGAAAAATTCTCTTCTCCCTCACCGCCAGTAGTGACTGCAACGGGCCGCCTGACGATGAACCTTCACTTGCGGTTAAAACCTTTACGATCACGCGACCGCGCGTGGTGTGTGTGTGTGTGTTTGTGCAGCCATACGGAGCCATCATAAGCACACCGTCCCCTGGTGTCTGCTGGCGCCAATGCGAGGTTACGAGGCATCGTGCCGTACGTGCGCATCACTTCTCCACCCCGGGAGTGACTAATGTGGTTGGCGCCAGCCAATCGATCGTATCGGAATACGGCCACTAAAGCGAATCCATTTCACACGTCGATGGAAAGGAAAAGTTGAGCCCCGGGATGGGTAGAAACCCCCTAGCCGAGACCGCCTTAAGACCAAATTTAGAAGAAGTTAGCCGACCCCATATGCGGGACCATATGGTCGGACCAAAAGATTCTTCTGTTCTGCTCGGACCGGGCATTGCGATTTGCATTTCATGAGCAGCCAGCCAGACTAGCCAGCCAGCCCGTACATGACCATGTTCGCCATAATAAAACGAAAAAAGAATTGCCATTTAATGGCTCGCAAACAGTACTCCAATTGCAGCAACCCGGGACAGGGGAGAATTTTCTGGGTCAATCACTGTTCTGTGGCCCATGGTGTGACCAACGGTTGTGGCCACTTTTTGGGCGACTTTCGCGCGCTGCGCTGCCAGCTGACAGATTTAGTGATTCGAGGAACGCAATTTATTGTCGCTTCTCCGGTTACCTCCGGTTCGACGCCGGAAGAAACGGTCCGTTCCGCGTCCGTATCGCCACCGGTTCCGATCCCGGTTCCTGGGCCTTACGCCTGCACTAATTGTTCGATGACACGCGACCCAAGCTCGAGTAACGGCCCCGTGAATACGATAAGTGGTACGGTCAAACCGCGTCGCAAAAGCTTCGAAGCCGTCCTGGTGCGAAGTCTAAGCGTGCCACCAAGCGTATGGATGCGTTCTGGTCACGCATTTCCACTCGATAAACCGGGTCACAACAACAGCAGCAGGAACGACCACTGGGGGGCTAAAGGTCACTTCAATTAGGGATGCATTTAATTCGCTGTAATAAGATTTATGGATCGTTTAATTGTCTGCACACCGGGTAGACGTTGTTGGCGTTGGCGAATACACCTATTCCTACACAAGAAGCCGCAGGGACTACTCCACGGGAGCGAACAAGCGTTCGCCTCTCTCATTCTCTGATGCTGCTATCCATTATGCTCCACATTATGCGAGAAAGTAATGCATACTTAACGAGCAGTGATTGATCTCGCTCAGGTCGATCGAATTGATCGGTCCGGCGGTTTTGGTCTGGAATCCAATTTCATCGCTCACTCCGCCAACAACCCAACCGGCACTCTAGAACCGGCGCTACCGTACCCTATTTAATTAACTAAAATGTTCCTTTTAATCTAGGCTCACAAATTGGCCACGATTATGTTATCGTCGCCGGCCACAGAACCCGCACAAAACGCACCTTGCCGGCTACTGGTGCCGCTGCTGCTGCTGCTGCTGCTGCTTACGCTTGCGCGATTCCCGATCATAATGATGATGATTATGACGATGATAGAACGGACCGGATGCGGCTATAACCGTTCAGCAGCGCTGGCCCGCATTGTTTCGCGACGCCACGAACGGCGTGGTGGCGAGGTGTTGTGACTAGCACTCACTTACCCTCGGCCTCGGCCTCGGCCACCGTTGACGCCATAAAGCCGATCGATCGATCAGTCCCCCGTTCGATCAGACGCGATCCGCCTTCCAGCCAACGAGACTCCAACGAGGGGTCGCGAGAAGAAATGCACCGTTAATTATAAGTTTATTAATTTACTTTGCCACAACGAGAGCTGGAGCGCGAGGATCACCGCGGATCGGATCGTATGAAAGTAAAAAGACAAGCGTACGCGTAATTGACAAGTGGTTGTTGACCTAACGATCGAGGAACGTCAGAGGAACGCCAATGGGAGAGTGCGATTCGATCAAAACATCAGCCAAAGACGACCATCGATCAGCGCATCAAAGATCGTCAAAAACGTCGAAGCGGTCGAAAGAATGGAACACAATCATCGCGAACCTCTACAGCTTCGGAAAGAGGGCTGATTACCTCGGTGTACGTCAATCGTGGTTACGATCTCACCGATCAGTTGATCCACTTCGGGAAGCAGTTCGTCGCGGGAAACGCGAAGACGGCACGGCCAACGTACCATTGTCCGCGTAATGAGTCTTGTTAGAGGAAGGAAAAGAAGGAACTACGAAAAGGCCACATTACGAAGTGGCCGTATGTTCCTCCTCTATGACTGACGAACCGTTTATGCGCTGCCGTCGATCCCCGGGGAGGGCGGTAAAATTGCAAGGCCGAACGTTGATCTTCTGCAATCTGGCGCTTACGGCTTACGTGGCATGCGTGCGTACCTATCAACGGACAACACGATCGAATGCGGGCGCGAGGGATTAGAGTGCGAAACCTCACGATCGCGCGTGCGCTCGCTCTCGATTATGGTTCGCTTGATAGTCTATGATTTTGACACCTTCGGCGATCGCGCAGCAACGGAGCACAATTAGCTGGCAATTATTGTGTACCGAGAGGGCCGGCAGGAGACCGACGACCGTCGCCGGTTGACGCAAGAGAGACAAAAGGGGGGGCGGGGGGGACCGAAATGTGGGTCGCGATGGGACTTTCGCTGACGTCGCATTTGCAGAGATTTGGCAGCTTTTGTATGGATTTGCGGTGCTCTTCTTCATTTTAACGACCTATTCTTCGCGAAGACGCATCCGTCCGGGTTCGTCGTTGAAGGTCCATTGAACCAGCACCTCGCGTCCATTATCGCTTGCCTATTAAATGGAACTAAGCCAGTGTCCATCGTCGTTTTCCCCTCCATTAAATGCTGTAATCAAACCGAACATCATCCCCTTAAGCATCAGCTCCAGATTCCGATAGCCACGAAGTACAACGAGATGGCGCGGGAGAGGGGGGGTCTTGTTTCATGGCTACCGGATCCCCTCTACGAGGACGGATTCTCATCCTGGCGTCTTACCATAATCATACGCTATTAGTGCACGGTGTAATGACTTTTAAAATAATTCAATTTCGTTCCTCGCCCCGGTTCCAGAGTCCCGGGCTGTGGCCATAACTGTGGCGAGTGGCAAATAGATTACCTCAAACACGAGGTAATACCTTTTATGCATCGAAAAATGCAACCTCGGCTGGTAGCAGCTGGTGCTGGTGATGGTTACTCCTGCTACTACACCTGCCCGGCGTGATGGCATCTAGCTTAATCTTGGCCAATACAGAAAAGCCGCTTATAACCGCCGGTTGTAGCCACGCCACGAGGTAGCACAACCATTGAGCAATTTAAGGCCCCCCCTCCGTCCCAGAGCCCGGGCTGGAGCCGACGACGAGATCGGCTTACGATGGCCGGGTCGGATCAATCTGCACCATAAAATTGCATATCAATCGGCGATCGACGTGACGCCGGGTGGCGAGCCGGCGATCAGACGTATCCGTTTTATATGACTCTCGTCTTAAGGCACGAGCACCTTTTAGCACTAAAATGGTTAGCTCCCTGGTAAGTAAGTAAGGCTTTTAGTAGAAAACAAGGTTGCGATCTTGTCGCTACCGATGATCGTGTCATTACAAACAATTTATGAAAAGTCTCATTAAAGACCAGCGAAGTGGCTTCAGAGAAGATGATCAGGAACATTCCACTTGACTCATCACGTTTTGCTACCTACCCTTCCCCTTAAATTGGCCCCCAACCTTCATCCATCGTCGGAAGATCGATCTCGTGGGTTCGTCGCTTGCACTTGCACCACCGTCGTTGAGTCTTTCGATTACGTAGCGCCCAGCGAGCGAGCAGTTTAAAAGAGAGGCCAACCAATAAAATTATTCATCCCGTTCGAAAAAAAAAAAATCTTCACCCAAAACGGGAAGCAAATGAAAGGACACGCCGAACACTTGGTGCTGCGAGGGGGGAAGAGGGTACCCAAGGGTGCGGCTCCCGGTGGCGGCAATGTTCTGAGTAATCGGAATAATTGAGCTCGATCAAATTGATTTTCCCGATCGCTAATTGATCGTCGGTTATCCTGCTGTCGGTTACCGTTGCTTCGGTCGCTACCGTCGCCCCCTCCTCCTTCCCCTCCCCCCGGCAACATCTTCCCAGCGCCCAGATGGGTGAGGGTAAAAAAAGCCGAGGCCCGATCACGGCGCGGCCAGTAATTAACTGGTAACGATGTTTCTCTCAATCGGCGCGATTTCAACGCCACGGAGGAAAGTCACGAGACCGGGACATGGGAAAGGGGAAAGGGCAGGAAAACGGCCGTTTTCACACGCTATCCACGCGGCAGCGGAGCGCCCGGTGGTCCTTCGGCCTGGTTCGCTGCCAAAGCCCATCGGTAATTAAGATTACAAAATTTCGGTTTCCCTCGTCGTCGTCGTCGTCGTCGACAGCAGCAGTAGCAGCAGAAGCCTTGCTGCTGGAACCGTGCTCCGAAATCGACAAAAACGGTGGCTGATTTCTCGAGCATCAAATCGAATTCGGTCGCCGGTTTTTTTTTTTTTCGAGAGCTTTTTTAGTCTCTCGGGGACCCGGTGGCCCTTCCTTTTTCGGGTAGTTGTTGATGGAGTGACAAGGTAATTAATTACTAATTATACCTTCGGCGTTTTTATGCGCTCGCTACTATGACTAAGGTCGCGGGGCCTGAGGAGGTGACAGGATTGTGTAATTCCCCTCCCCAAACTGTACCAATCTATGCGCGCTATGGTCTGGGTCTGGGCAAACCAATCGGGAACACAACGAATCCATTGCTTGCCGCTGGAAGCCAATCAACCCATACATTAGCGCGTCAATATTATTGCCAAAATCTTTATCGCATTCGTGTTAAGGGCCAGTTTTTTTTTCTGGAGGGGACCTGTTACACTTACAGGTGACATACACACACACACACACACGCACACACACGCTGCACTGTGCACAACAACCTTCGCGATCGAGATGGAAATGGAACAGGAAAGTAATCCCTTGTTACGCTGTCTGACAAAACAATTCGGCCAGCGTGTCCTTAAACCGTAATAACTCATCGTCAAGCGCCGGCCACTGGCCACTGGCCGGTGGCTTTCGCTTTTGCCATTCGATTGCAGCAAGCGATCGGCGGGGACAGGACCTACTGCCGACGACAGGCTACTGCGAGAATGGCACAGACGTCATTGGCACGATAATCGGATTTTCGGTCAGGTTTGAATCAGAGGACGTTGGCGTTTGGCGTGGAAACGCGTATTAATGTTCCGGATGTCAAAACATGTCAACTGCTTGCTTGCTTGCTACATGGTGTACGGTTTTATCGGGAAATACAATTCACCGTTCGATCTACTACTACTAAATGAACTTCGGTTCGTTGCTTTCGCACGATGAAGTCTTGCTGTTACATTCCACCTAGCACATCCCCGTCCAGTGGTCTGTACTGGTTTTTCGAAAGCCTTGCCCACCACCATGGAGGGTAAAGGGATTCGCAGATTCTGTCTCAACTTTCCCCTAACTTATTTCATCGATCGCGCTCCGTTTGCTGGAGATGTTTCACCGTCGCAACCCCCTTCTCGATGTCACTCGATAATACCCCGAATCGAATGTGTCCTTCTGTGATCGCTGCTCCACCCCGGCGAGGGAGCTTCGATTCAATTCGGCGCCATCACCCTATCGCGAGCCTGTCGCTGCTGTTCCCGCTGCTGTTGCTGCTGCTGCTGCTGCTAAAATGCAGAAAAAAATAGAAAGGACGACTTTCGCTTTTTCTGTTCGCGGTGCTGAACTCCTCGGTGAATGACAAGGTGGTGCGCCATAAAGGCGGTACGCAGTGAGTAGTGCGCCGGCAATGCAGCAGCACGCATCATCCACACACACACACGCTCGCATGGTAGAGGGGTTGGTCAAGCAGATCGAGATGAGCGGATCTCCGACGCAATCGTATCCCTTTTCGCTGGCCCGCCATCAACTCTCGGTGCACTCACAATGCAAGCAATGAGCCTTTCGCATCCCAAGGACTGTTAATGACTGTGTCTCATGGAATGGTTTGCGGGCGGAGAGAGAGAGAGCCCAGAGTGGCTTTGGTATGCCTTTCTTTGTTTCTACCCCGAAAAAGTGCATCCAGACGGTTGTTCTTCGTGCCAACTTCTTGTTGTGGAAGGCTCCATCGCGCCATTTTTTTCCCCCATCTCCACCGGGAGAGGGCGACTTTTATCGTTTCGCTTTCGGAGGTTTTCGGTCATCGCTTGTAACGAGATATCCAATTTGATTAAATATCAATCAAGTTGAGGACTTTATAAGCCATTACATTGATTAGCGACGTGGAATGTAAGTCACAATGCCACTAAAGACGTGATTATTGCTGCTGTGGGCGCTAACGGGAGATAGTTGGTTGTGCGATAGAATGGACATAATTACGCGTTGCGAACACCCGAAATTCTGTGAAGATGGCACCACTTTCACCGAAAATTACCATTTAAACATTGCAAAATGATGCACTTTTGCATTAAACTTTCATTTTCACTCCCGTGGAACCGTGGAGTGGCCGCTGGTAGTTGGCAGCTCGCGGCAACCACATCATTACCATCCATCGGCTGACCGAACCGAGCATCGTGTGCTGGCTGCCGCCCCAGCTCATCAATCACATCGCCCCGGCCATTGCATGGTTTCTTCCCGCATGATGCGCCGCGCAATGAAGTGAATCGTTCACCAATCGCATCTGCCATCGATCTGCCCATAATGACGGACATTAGCGCTGGAATTGTTTTCGATTTTTGGTCGGGGGGAGTGGGAGGGGGGGGAGAGCCTCCCAAGCACCATAAATGGGCATTTTCACGACATCTTCTCCATCAATCAATGCTGCTGATGCTCATCGTTGCATGATATGCGGGGCATTGTCCGGTACCCTTATGTTTAATTTTTTTCAGTAAAAATCATTTCAGCACGATCCTTATATTGGTCCGGATTGGTAGCACACTCCCCGGTGTTCCGAGCTCACTCATTCTGCCCGAGCTTGAATAATGTGTCCCGTGTCCCTTTGCGCAATCCCGAGGGGGCCCGGGAGCCCGCAATAAATAATTGAACGAATTACTTGCGCGTCCCGTCTTACGCAGAGACCCAGGAAGGGTCCGGGGAGGGGAAGCGAATGCCATTGCCGGCTGCGTCGACCGATTGCCGGAGATTAACATTAATTTACTCTTCTTAGTGTCCGGGTCCTTCTGCGCAGGTCCGGGTGACTCGTAAACCCGGACCAGCGCCAGCGGCAAACGAGCACCAATCAATGGAACATCTTTTTTTTTTTTGCCATTTCTGATTCCTGCCTCGAGGACTTCCAGCGACCTAAACCATCGCGGCTAAGTTGCTTTCTTTCTTTGGCGGAAAGGAACGTTGCGCATGTTCCTGTTTAGTTTTATGGAGTCATTTGGAAGTTAGACGAGTCCGGGACCGGGGACGGGACGGGGATGGTTTGTACAACGCGGCGGTCGAGTGGCCGCTAATGAGGTGATTATGAATCGAGCAAGGACCAGGACCGAGTGGACCTCACTTTGCATACGCTGACTATACTGTACCCCCGGCATGACCAGAATGTCGTTCCGTTCCGTGTCGCTCCGTGGAACATCATCCATCTAAGACCACGAACGTCACGCCGTAAGGTCGCTCTATGCACTGTCCAGTAGTGGAACTCGGCGGACTTGAGTAAATAGCAATAGAAGACGCTCTCCTTTGGGTGCAACACTCGAGCTCAAGCCTTCTCACAACACGCTGCTGGTTAGTGAGGTTCAAATGTTCAAACAAGCATGCGGTACGGTGCATACAACGTACTGTCCATCGTTCGTCTCGTCTCGTCTCGTCTGCTAATGTTTGTCACTCAAAAGGCCTTCTTCGATGCCGATGAGATTGATGCAACGAAAGAAATGAAAAGAAGTCGTAACGCACCCAACACTGGCGTCTGACGTTTGCACTACAAGTCATCCAAGAATGGTGCGTGGGGACTAGAGTCTTGTGACACACACATACACACAAACAGAGAGACAGCCTTGAGTTACCTTGGGCCCGTTGGAACCGTAGAACGTAGCAAATCCGTAACAGCTGACTACTTGTCATGGGCCAAAAGTGGAGGGGAGGGAAGGGCCAGTGCCTAGTACGGAGCACCGATCACCTGTTAGAGGCCCTCCCCGTCCCCTCCGGACCAGTTGTAACCCACATGGAGTCTGAAACTGGTGCGATTCCGAGCGGAGCGGCATCGAGCGACGGATTTCTAATCGACAACGGGGACAGCGTTCGATGGACGGTCGCTCGCCGCCGCTGCCACTTTTCAAATTCTGCAGACAGCAGGCCGGCCAGCCGGCCAGCCAGCCGGCCGGTCATGGCGTGGTCAGTCTGGCCACGGTTGGTGGCGGATTCAAATCGCTCTAAAAGGAAACCAGTTAAATTGACTTTAATTAAGGCGAATTTTCCAATCCGCACACACCGCCGGACCACAGCCACCGGGGCTAGGGCTAGGGTGGAGTCGCAAACACCGCTGCATTAGTCGCTGATGTTGCTGCTGCCGGTGCCGGTGCCGGTGCCGGTGCTGCGGTCGATGCTGCGCCATTTGCACCGGATTTGGATGGAGCGCAAATTTATGGGAAAATTATTACCCTCACTCGCAGCCACACTAGCTCTCACTCTCTCACTGTCTGAGTGGCCGTGCCACGCGGCAGTCCATTCGTCATCAAATCGGTGGCCTGCTGGGGTCGGGAAGGGTCCTGGGAGCGCCGCAAGATGATGATTGGAACACATTAGGTGTCACAAAAGGGACTTCTGGCTGATCTGGTGGCCTTGCGCCCCAAACCCCACCAGCAGGCTCCTCCTGCTGTGTCGATTGCACACCACCTCGATTCCCCTCGCCCTCTCGATCACACATTGATAGCTGCGTCAAAAAGCGCGTCAATCATAACGAGGTGCCGCGCTTGATCGGCCCAAAAGCCGATGATAAATGATCCGATTGGCCCAATCCGGGGTGCCTACGGATGGTACCATGGCCCCAACGATACATCGATTTGGCAAGACCGGCGCCCCTCCGCTACACAGCGGGAAGTAATCGTCGCTCACACAGCAGCATCAGCATCAGCATCGGTGGCCGCAGGACGACAAACGATGTCGACGTTGCTGCTGCTGTTGCTGCTGCTGCTGGAACTGATCGGATAATTCAGTTTTGGTTCGATCAGCTCTATTGGTTAGCGCTGAGTCGATGATGATGACGACTCAATGGCACCCCCCCCTGCCGAAGAACCGAGACCATCGTGTGAAAATGTGATCCTCGCGATTCATCGCCCATGTCTGCCTCTTTCTCCTTCTCCTTCTTCTCGCCTTTATAAGGGAGATTGTGACAACTGTGGGGCAAACATTTTATGCAAACATTCCTCCCAAGGTCGGTATCGCTCGGCTCGGTCGGTGAGACGCGACAACCATTGCGTTGCGATTAGACCAACGCCAGGGTTGGTCATATCGCCTTCTTTTTTCAGCAGCTTTTTCGCAACTTTTTCTAGCCTTTTTGCTGGCTCGGCAGTGGCTGGCTGGCTGGCTGGCTGGCTGGTTCGAAATCACGAGACATGATTCGCAGAACGATCGATCCCCCTTGCGCTTCGCTGAGTCGCCGGAGCGACGCTCGACGTTCAATACTGGATGCTGAAGGGATGTGATGATGGAAAAGGTAATCATTACTTAACTAAAATGTATAGAAAATGACAGTTCCTATTTTATTTGTCTCTATTATTGACAAGAAGAGTGATTTAATGCACTAATTACATTAAAAACTCTGTAATGTTCCTATATCTTTCACTAACTGCCAGCACTAGATAGCAATACCATTCGAGGTGAGCATTTGCAATCCGATCCGATCGTCACCTCATCCACTGACTTTGCTCCAAACTGGTGGTACGATGGTTTTTACACCAACATAACCGAGAGCACCGAGCACCAAGAGTCGTCGGTGTCGCTGTGTGCGATAACTTTGCACCGTTTTGTTGTTGTTGCTGTTGTTGCTGTAACCACAAGAAATGGCACTTTGGGATTTGGTGCTACTGCTGCCGATCGGTTCAGCTCTCGGCAATGGCCAGCCAACCAGCAGCTGAGATCGGCAGCAATGACAAGCGAACAACAAATAAGTCGCCGAACCAGCCTGGCCGACCGCCCCAGACGTGGACCTCACTCACTCACTGTGGACCAGCGGAAGCCACACGGCATCGTGTCGTGGTGTTTGCGGTGTGTGTGTGCGGCTGGGTGTGAGAAGAGGACGAGGGTGTAAGAAAATAAAGAAATTCAATTAGCATACGACAAGGAATGAAGCAGGAAGGCACACAGACGTCAATTCATGGAAGGAAATTAACACTTCAAAGAGGCGTCGATGAGCAGCGCTTACAGACCCGGTTGGGCCCTGGGACCGGATCCGTGGCGTTGGAACCGTGGCGTTGGCCGTCAAGTGGCTAGTCCGGAGTGGGGCGTGCAACAGCGAGAATGAGATGGCTGGTCGGCAAGCCCGTGCTTGGATAAATCAAACGACAACGACGACGACGACGACGATCCGATCCGGCCGGGAAGATTGACAAGATGGAGGGACAGAGCATCGTAACGGTTCAGCAGCTCGGCAGCATCGTTGGCAGCCGCAGCCAGCTGCCAGCCAGACACTGTTGACGGAATTCTGGAATTTCCTGAATCTGGTGCTTCTCCCGTTTATCCGTCTCGGAATAAAGGCAAACCTGGAAAGCCGTAGAACTCGGCATAAAGAATTTCAGAAGTCTTTTCAGAATTTTCGCAAAGCTCTCGACCAAAATCCTTTAAGCCTCTGGTCAATAAATGAAACTGTGGCACTTATTAGCTGATGCAAACATTGTTTCACATCCGGCAATGCACCTGTACAAGATCCACCTCCGTTCGTGTGATCGAGTGGCCATAAAGATGCTCCGTGTCGACGCGCGCCTAGTAGTGGCCTCTCCTCCTCGGTAGCAATCGGTAACGG
Organism: Anopheles darlingi; assembly: GCF_943734745.1. Lineage (NCBI taxonomy): Eukaryota > Metazoa > Arthropoda > Insecta > Diptera > Culicidae > Anopheles > Anopheles darlingi. Next base: position 20,402,830 of record NC_064874.1, on the reverse strand, counting down.
ATGGTTTGTCAACTTTGTCGCTTTTACCGTCCATCAGCTGCCACCGCGTCAATTAATTAGTTTTATTTTTATTGAACTCGATAGCCGCTTAATCTGTTTCTAATTACTCCTCACCTACGTGCAGCCTTCATTAGGGCTGCTCGGTGTGTTTTACTTTACTTTACGCGATCCCCTCGCCTCCCCTCTCCTGGGGGTGATGGCCACCAGAGCGAGTGACCAGACTGATCCAGCCACCATCGACGACGATGCCTACGAACCAATTAGTGGCCCGTTTGCAAGAGTGTGTGCACCCCAAGACCAAGAGGGAGGGAAGGGTAGGTACTGTGGCTCGGTCGTCCGACGGTTGGCCATAAAAACTTCAATCAGAAGAGCGTAACCGATATTGTGCGTGATTTACGGCTAACGCCTCTCCGAAGTGGCTTTTAGCTGTCTGAACAGCAGCAGCTCAGTACGCGGATGTTACTAACTGTTACCACGGCAGCAGCACTCCCGGACTGGGGATGATTGGTGATCGGATTGGATTGGAATCGATTTTCGGAGTCGATCGACTTCGGAGTTTCAATCGAAGCAAGTGCTCCCGGCCAAATCACCCGGTGGTTCGCACGACAAATGTCATCATCTTGCCCACCATCGACAGAGTCATCGACACACCCGTCAACTCCCTTGAGGCCCGTGACCACCGCGCAACCCAACCGTTCAACTCCCGAGGGAATCCGGACTGCTGAAACTGTGACAACTATGGCCGATGGCAGCGTTGTAGCGGCGTTACGTCAGTGGTAGTAGCTGCACCCGAAGAGCGCTTTAATTGAATATTTTATTACAAACGCTATAATTAAAGATTTCCATTTGCTTCGCGGGCCACGGGGAGTGTCACGGTAAACCATGCTGTGTCTGTGCGAATGAATCAACAATCGAGCTCAAGCTTACTTCGATCGAGACCTCTGGATTCGATGTGGGACCATTGGTTGCATTTGGAACCAACCGGTGACCATGGAGCGGGCTGTCAACCAACGAACCCTGTTGCCCCGAGGGGAACCAACTCATGGCAAGAGATGTGGAGAGAAAAGTTTCAGTCCGAACGAACCGGTGCCCTCCCTAGAGATAACAGGATCGAAAAAGGATCGACTTTGTCAGCTACGGCGAACGATCTGTGCGATCGCCAGTGCCACCGTCAGTGCTAGTGACCGTCGAGTAATTACGGAAGACTTTCACTCCTCCTCTTTCTCCCGATCGAACTACGAACCGCAAAAGGGACGACAGAGTGACAGTCGGCTGCACTGACACACAGTTCTACAGTTGGTGGAAAATTGTGGCAAAAGTCACAAGTCCCGAGCATTAATTGAATTTAAATCACACCGGTAACCGTTTGCGATGTGGTATCGAGTTTGCGAAATGCGTTACGCCAGTAGAACGAGTCCACAGAGGTCCGGCGGGTTTTAAGCCACTGCGCTACGACTAAGCAAGGCGTAACCGGCCACTGGCACTAGTGCCGCAGAAGCTGCCGGCTACTGAATGCGACAGATTGGGTGACAAATAGTGAGCCAACACGTTCGCCCCGACGCCGGGGACGTTAAAAGCATTGCTGGCGAAAAGCAATGGAGATCGGCTAAATGTGGTGCTCGAGCAAACGTGACGTGTGATGTGTCAGAGTCTGTGCATGTTCGCAAACAAAGTGTCACCGAACGGCGGTGTATGCTGATGCTGAGTAACATGAGCATGTTCTCGAATAAGATGCAATGAAAACTGATCTTTTTTCTGAGAAAAATGAGCCAAATGGATAACGCATGACAGGTGGAATTGAAATCGTAACGACATAACCTCAATCACCCTCTGCTCCTTAACGCCCTAACCTCACTTGAGCCGGACGAAGGCAAGTTGGCGGGCAGAAAACCTCAGTGGACGTGTTAATTACAGCTTCTACAGTTTCCCTACCGGCCACTGCCATCAAATGGAATCACCAGCGCACAGGACTGTCTTCGCACGGGCATCGCGCGCCATTTCCTCGAAAAATCCCACTCACTTTCCCATCGCTTCGAGCGCATCTTCCTCGCTTCGCCGCATCGTAAATGGTCTTGTCATGCGTGTCATTAGAAACTGTCTTTTTGTTTTATTGTTCCGTCCGGCTCGCAAAGCATCTCTCCACCGATACGCGCCGATAGCGATCGGTGGATAACACCCGTGGATCCCGTTTTTTTTTGTTGTTGTTGTTGGTGTTGTTATGTCTGGTGTTTTTGCACCACCACCACCACCACCACCATTCCCGCTCTCTCACCTGCTCGCGGCGCGACTCACTTTCCGCTGTCTCGCGGTTGCGCATCTTGAATCAGCGAACGGCATTAACATAAACAACAGAACCCGAGGTCGATGATGATGATCACCGGTGTCGTTCGCCACCGCCACTAATTAGCCATTTACGTGCTGACGACGACAACGACGCACGACGACCGAACGACGAGCGACGAGCGACGAGTCGATGTCAGTGCAAAACATGACATTCTGTCAGCACCGTTGGTTTTGTCACCTTTTTATGAGTCTTCCGGGGAGGGCAGGGGATGGTAAAGGTTGAAGCATGGGAACGGAGAAACAGAAGATGATACGTTTTTGGCGGAGAGGTTTTGTGTTGTGCCCAGCTCTGTTTTACTATTCCATACCCAGGTGGCATCGGCATCGGCATCGGCATCGGTATACGGTGAAAGCCAGAACCAGTTGCGGAGAGGCTGTATCCGTTTCATTGCAGAGGCACGAGGAACGAGAGAGACAGGATGGCGGTCGCCCGGCCAAAGTTGCCAATCGCGACGAAATTTTGTGACGAATGAATAGTAATAAACCTAAAGTGATTTAGTTTCGCGCGGAATATTCGGTTTCATTCCGGAGCACGATGAGGGGAGAGCAAAATTTATGGGGACCGTAAAAGTCGATGCCAGATTGAAATGTTCGATCCTGTAATTGAATTCATGATGGATCGATATTAGCTTTTACACATTATTCCACTTAAATATGGTGTTATGCGTAATCGGGGATCATTTCCAACTGGATAGTCTTCTGAGAAAAGGGAGCGAGAGAGGGGATTGCATAGTAAGTAGAGCATAAACCCAGATTTTATAAAATCAATTTATCTAATTACGGTAAGCTTAAACCCGCGCTAATAATTCAATTTGAATTCCCAGGATAACAGGATCCTTCCGCATCCGCAGGTGACGGAAATGAAACACAATGTTACACTTTACGATCATTGCCAATCGAGTAGCGTCTTCGAACATTCGACTTAAAGGGACTTTTACTCGAATATTCAGCGCCACCGCTCGTATCCTTCACCAGAGTTCGGACCTTTTTTTCTTGGACGAGGTCACTGAGCAATCTTGATCGCTTTCGATCGAACGATCTCGATTCAATATATGCCGGATATCGAGCGTACGATGCGCCTCGACTCTGGTAATTATTTAAATGGCAGAGTAATTTGTGAGGAACCTCCCTCCAGTGTCCCTGTGGGCTGCCTTGTGGGTCTGTGAGTGATAATTGTGTAATTGGCAGCAGATTCGAGATCAAAGAGAGAAGAGCCACCCCACCTGCGGTCTGCCTGTGCCGAAAATGAAAACATGTCAATTCCGCTAGACACCAAAGGAGGGCAGCAGGATTTACCAAAGGCAGCGTCTCCTTACTATCACTAGACCGCGTGATCCTTGGTGCCGCGCTGGCGGTGCCGATCCTGGTTCCTGGTTCCATTGTTGATCATACTTTTACCCCATTCCGAGAGATTGTTTTGTGAAATTTGTTTGAACAGTGACCAAAGCGTTGAGATGCAAATTACTGTTTTCAAGCTCCGGTGCAGGACGAACACCGGGGACCGTGACCACACCGTCGACGACGTGGGGAACAGAATGCGCGAAGCGTCCTCGCACATGCCGCGAGCATTACACAAATGACTGAAGATGAGTTTTATTATACGGTTGGCCTGCATTAGCCCCGGGGCCATATACGAGGCGATGCACCAAAGTACTGCTAGCCTGTCGCCAGATGCAGATGCAGAGGGACTCTGGACCGCTGGGTGATGCGGCGCTCGTGAGTCAATGCGCCAGACGGTACACAATTGGACCGGGCTACCAAAAGTGCACCGGCACTATTGTTGCAACCAAGAGGATATGTGAGTGAGCGAAGAAATGAAGACAGGCGAAACATTTCGCTAGTCGCGCTTCTTATGCTTCTTCTGCGGAAGCTAGAAAACCGTGGGAAATGGCAACAGTGGACTGTCGGGGTTGTCATGCTCGCGAGAAGCGACGTAAGTCCATTCCACCGAACAGAGAAGATGGAACAATACCGACGGTGAAGTGAAGAAAGCATCGACACACACAATTGCCTCTAGGTACACTTGATTGGCGTCAAATGGAGAAACTAAGCACACAGCTCCGACTGCCACCAGCGGTTAGCGTTTTGTTCCGTTCGGAGGTGGTGAGTTCAAAACGGTTAGTCCGAATGTTCGCCAGAGGCTATCAAATGCAAATGCAAGCTTGGCGCAAAAAAAAACCCCTTCGAGCGTCTGCTTTGTGTTGATTCATTGACTCGTTTTAATGCTAATAATTCATCGAAGCAGCTGCGAGTCAAGATGAAACATCGCCTTGCCGCTGAGTCGTGGCGTTGCAGCTTCGGGAACTGCGCTTGCTAGCAGGGACTCGATCGACACTCGATCAATAGTAATGAGTGTGTCGTTTTCAGTCATTAGCTTCCTATATTAGCCCAGAAAGTGTCATTATTATCTACACAATGGGTAGGTTATTAGTGCGTATAAATAAAAAACAAAGCAAGAAATTTAAAAAAAAAGATTGGAAACAGAAACACGAAAAATATACCCAATAGAAGATAAACATTTGGTAGTTGAAACGTGGAAATCAAAATGAATAAATATGATCGAGAAGTATAAAAATGAAATACGATTTAAAAAAAAATATTAACAGAAGGACAGCCAAAATTTAAAAGGATTAAAAATGACACAAAGAAAAACACGGACAATGCTTACTTACATACTTATTCGGCGCTACAACTGACGAGCGGTCTTGACCTGCCACAGAAGATTTTTTCCACCGCTCACGATCGCGCCAGCAAGTTGTTAGTCCAGCTATTCTGGCATCAATGTCGATAGCGTCGCTCAATCTTGATTTGGGTATCTGTCCATCCGGAAGGCCTAAGAAGACTTTACGGGCTAGGTCGTCGTCTGTTGGACGATCCTTAAACCTCATAATTTAATGCTGGTTTAGAAAGTGAAAAAAAGAAAGAGAAATAAATAAAAGATAGCATATCATAGTTACAATGGTAGACGCTACATCGCTACTCGAGACATCAAATAAACAAATTACTATGCGATAGTCGTGCCATAGGCAGTAAGTCTCGTAAAATTCCTCCAACAGAATTTGCTCAAATCTATACCAACGTAAACGGAACTATTAAAAAATCTCTGGAAACTGATGCACTGATTTGCAGACATATCAGATGCATCGTTAATGCCAGCGGCGCGTAGCACCATAATTTGTAACACTCGTCCTTCAGTGTCATCGCAATGTTTGCTCAAGCAAACTAGCTTCATTTGTAGCACGAACTGATACACCCAGCATTAATAACTACCTACCGGGTAATCACTAAATTAAGGCGCAGCTTCATGACTTAATGTTGAGTGCGCAAAGGATGCTACAATGTACGCCATGACCCCTGGGCGGAGGGGGCCAAGCTTACAGGATTGAGTACAATAAGCACACAGGGGGTGCCCTTTCGTGACAAGAGGCAACTTCTGCTCGCCGTATCCCAAGCACACACACACACACACACGCATCACATGACGCATGTAAACAAAAGTTGTCGTGCGTCCGTGGTTTCTTGGCCACATAAATATGGGCGAATGCCCGGCAAATCTGATGCGTTGGACCACGGGCATCGTGACCCCTGGCCTGTGGACCGTGGTGCTGGTGCAACAAAGTTATGATTTAACAATTAAGTCCCACATCGTAAATTGAGACAGTAAAAACGGCAACAGCAACCTCCATCCCGATCCCGTTCGAAAGGGTGCAAAAGGCGCGAGGGGTTTCGGTTTCGAGCACGCATCTCCTGAGACGCTCCCTCTCATCCACCACCATGATACGGACACGGACAGGCGTGCTACTTCTCCATCTTTTTTTATTCTTTGATGCAATTGACTTGTAAAAGCCCCCCTCGTTCGGTATGACCTAGTAGCCCGATCAAAACCGTTGGTTTCACCGAGGTTGGAGTTCGCTTTTTTTTCCATTCCGGATTTTCGGAACGGAGCGAGCAGCCGTTTTCGCTAGAGCTAAATGGTTGGCTAACATGAAAGCACAATTAACAGTCATTAGCCATACCATTAAATAGCGCTTACCGGATTTCACGCTCCCGGCTTTGTCGTCGCTGTCGTTGCGCGTTGCGGACGCGCTTCTTCGCTCATCACTCTATCACTCACGTGCACACACACACAACCACACTCACGCGGCAGAGCGATGGTAGTGTCCCTGATCTTTTCGCGAGACATGAGAGAGCATGCGAGTCCGCCAAAAACCAGACATCCTTGCAAGCGCCATCGTTGGCTGGCCGTTTTATGATCGGTCGGACGCTATAGTACGACACTTTGGATGTTTTCGTGCCCGAAAGGTCCGAGCCTAGCTCGGGTGCTAATTTAATGACATTTTTATGACGACGATGATGGAGCTGTGGAGTGTGCGAATTCGGCGTCAGCCGGGCCAGCCAGCGTGTGCCCAAGCCGTGGGCTGTGTGCCACGGGCGTGAGGTGCAGGGAATGAGAGAGATCTACAATCGATAAGAGAAGCAGCAAGAGCGTGATTACAGGCCATGTAATGACGTTGCTAAATAGAAAACCAAAACATTTTGATACGTTAGCTTCAAACTATTTTTTTTAGCGCGTCTTCACCGAACCTTACCGTTAATACCATCACTCCACCCGGGGCTTGGTTTTGTTTGCTAAAGCCACATACATGCCACAGAGTTCTCGATCAATGGGAAACGAAACGAGAATAAATCAAATTTCTCCATATCTGCATCGTCCCAGGCCTGGTCAAGAAAAAGGAAGACAAATTGACAAATTCCCACACAAACACAGCCGTTCGCCATGGTCGCGTGGGGTTTGGTCGCGACGAAAACGGTACCGGGACGAAACAATTGCATATTCAATTGAAAAATCCATAACTCTCGGTGTTCCTCGGTAGGCTCGGTGTTTGAAGAACGGCCGCCAGCCAACAGAGACAGCTATGTGCTACGCGCTGTGACAGCATGATGAATAAGCATCGCGCATCGAATAGATCCCCGAAACGCGCTAAACGATGAAGCATTCAATCTGCACCCCATATGCCATTTAGAAGCAATGAGCATACCTTGGCCACCCTACCAAAGGGGAGGAGGGGGGGGTGGTTTGGGAAAGCATTTATGCTGCAAATAAATCTTGCCCGTTTTATAGCTGCGCTCGTAGCGCGAGCATGCTTGAAATTCCTGTTGATCGGCATGACCATTAGTCTTGCCATTGTTGCCCCGTAAACAGGGGCGGGGGGGGGAGTACCACCTCACGAAACAGTGACGTTTGCGCTTGTCCAAATCTGACTGACTAACCCGCACCAGAACCGGTAATCACCTCGTTGCAGCTTGTGGTCGAGAGCGAACTGTTCGCGCACTGCATTTCATTTGAAGCGCTTCGAAAGCTGCCACAATTTGTATATTTAAGATCCCAAAATCCCTTCTTGCGGGTTCTCAAGTTTTCTACTTTCTGTCTTTTTCTCTCGTCAAATTATCCCCACCGAGTGGCAATGCATCTCTCTCTGTCTCTCTCTCTCTCTGTCTCTCTCCAGCACAATAGCTCACCATCGATTTCATCGACATCGATCGGTGCTCGATCGATCCTCGAGTGATACTCGAGTGCTAACGAGAGTGGTTCGGCTTCGCGCGCTTGAGGAAGGCAGAAGGCACTGATTTAGGCGCCATTCGGTTGACCTTTTCCCCGTACATCATCAATAACATCGAACGCCCCTGGGCTCTATGATCAATTGATCTGAGGTACTCCTGCTCGGGCAGCCGAACGCCAAGCACCGATGCTTCAGCCCCTTTGGCTTAGTGAAGCTAAACCGGCCAAGAACTAAGCTTCGAAGCCACGAAGCCGCAATCGAAACTAATTCAAAGTCACGAGCCCAAACTCTCGACTCCGGTGGCACTCCGACAGACGCGACTCGCGACCGCTGAATGCACTCTTTCCCGTGGAAGGTCAACGTCGATGATTGTGTAGCGCGCTTGCACTCCTCGACCGGCTTTGTTGCGACGAGGGAACATCTGCTTCTCTTCGCGACATCCTTACACGAAATTACCATCCAGCGTCACAAAATGGCGACACGCATGGTCGTCTAGAATCGTCGGATCGTCGTCCCGTGGCAACATTCCCATCCTAATGCTACTGCCGGCCGGCCACCAGGCCGACCGGTGGTGATGGTGGTTCCTATTTTGTTAAACAGATAATTTGCCCTCCATCAGCAGCGCCATTCAACGTAAATTATCTCCTCCACTTCGCCGGTGAGCTCTAAGTGCAGTTCGAGCTGTGCTGTGGTGTGCACTCCCCGGTCCCCGGTGGCGCCTCCGGGCCACCAGGGCTGTCGTCGGTTGGCATTGCTTGGCAGCTCGCTCTTGCCAGAGCAATCACGAATTAGCATAGCACATTTGAATGGTTGCGCGCGTGCGCCAAGATTGTGTGATGTTTATGGTTAACTTGTTGTTATAACTTCTTTAGTGTGCTTGTTTTGCCAATAGATACAAAACAAACCAACCGCCTTCCTCCCCATTTTGTTCAGCTTTCTGCAGGTCCCATTGACGAGCAGCACCACCAGCATGGCTCGCAGGCTGCTGTCGGTGGCTCGCAGGTGTCTGAGAGCATTAATAAATCAATAGGAAAAGTGTCGCTTGAAAGCTTCGGCCACCGAGACTGGCTGGGTATCAATTTGCAAACGACAAGTGCAGCGGCTGTGCTCTCGCGTTAGATGAACGACAAATCGATTTGTCATCGCGAGCGATTCCCGGTTGTCACTCCTCGATCATCCAGTCCACCGAGTGACCTCTCGTGTTCCGTAATCGGTTTTGCGATAAAGACAATAAATCAGTCTCTAGGCTCAAGCTAGGCCGTTTTAATGTGGTATCGGCATCCGTTTATCGGTAAAGTGCACGAACATAAAGTGGGAACGATTATTGTTGAGCACACACACGCACACACACGCGCACAAGCTATTTCACAAACCGTTGATCGCATTGTAGGTAGCAGCTAAAATGTTTATAACGATGTGATACACGGCTTCATTTATGTTAAAGGTCCCGTGCTCTCCATGTTCCATGTTGCTGTCAAACGTATTTTTATGTTTTCGCACACACAAAAAAATAAAAGAAAAAAAAACCATACCAACCGTTCGAACGATCGATTGCGATTATTATAATGAATTCTCTGCAAATTACCGAACCGAAGCCCTCCTCCACCGCTTAATGGCATTCCTCCCTTCCTCACCCACTCACACACACACACACACACACACACACACGAGGTTCGATAGCTTTGGACCCCGTTTTTGAATGCAAACAATTTACAGGTTCGTTCCGGTAGGCCTTTCGGTGACCGAGGAGAACATCCTCCCTGCATGGTAACACCACACAGATGCCGATGTTCTGGCGGTTCCGTTCTGCGCTTCGACCCGAGTCCCGTCGTCCCGTCGTCCCGTCCCGTTGACGACCACCCAATTTGTTAAATTAACAGTAATTTGATGCATAATTACAACACTTTCGAACGCGAAATTATAGGTTCACTTATTGCCATCGGGGCACGATATCACGATCGGGCCTCCACGGACGGACGATCCCAAACAACACTGTTGCAGATTAAAACTCATCACCGAAATTGACCGGAGGGAAATGGTAATTAAAGTGTCACAGGCCCTCGCTCTGCACCACACATCAAAGGTGCAACAGTGCATCCAAAGTGATGCAGCCACCATCGAAGCAGCTTTATTGAAAAGAAATGTCGATGTTTTTTTTTTTGTTATAATAAATGGTTCCCGGGGCATCGATTACGGGGGATGGTATGCGTAAATCGTGCCCGTACTCAATGGCGGCACGTTCGATCAGCATTAGCAACATTCGGCTGCCTCGTCTCGGCGTGCTCCTGCTCCGAGGTCAATCGTCAAACGCAAGATTATCTCACTTGACGCACGGGCAGGCTGCTGAAGCGAGTCCACCCCATTCTCCGGCACCCCGGTGGTCGTGAAACCGTTAGTGACAGACGGAGTGCTCCCTCCGATTGCTGCCGATATTCGATTCCATTCATCGTACAACCGATCAATCGCCCGGCCTGCCGTTAAGCGCGCGTGCGATTAGTGATCCCGTCCATCGAACGCTCGCTCACGCCCATGACCACGAACAATCCAAACCGAACCTGAAGTGAGCATAATCGTTCGGAAGCCACGAAGGTAAGGGGAAGGAGGGAGGCCATCAAGCCATCGAGTGATCGATGAATCATTTGCCACGTCAGGCGCGGCACGAGGGACACCAATCAAATCGGATCGGACCCATAGCATAAGTGCTCGCCAAAATGGCTCGAAAAGGCATTGGAGGGCACACGTAGAGTTTCCTCTTAAAAAAACATTCCCTAGATAGAGGGAGGAAAGCAACGAAACCGAACGAACGAACGAACGGGTTCATCGCTTGCCCTCCCGGTGAGGTCTTTCGTGTCGTCGTGTTCGTTCGCTTCTGCTGCGTCGCCGGCGGTATCGCGGTTCGCATATGCCACACAGCGTGTTCGCTGCTGTAAAGAAATTTGTCATCTATTTATGGACACCACCGTGCACACACACACACGCACACACACGCACGCACACGCTCCGAGATGGAATCAATTTGGATTCCAATTTGCCGTGTGGCCGTGCTCAGGCTCGAGGTCAGACACATATCATTAGGAAAACATGAGTGGCGGCCGCTCTCCGCTTCCTCCTCGCTCTCTCTCTCTCTGGTTCGAGCATATTTTGATAAATGCTTCTAAGTCACCCGGGCGCGGTCACAATGGTCGCGGTTGTAGCGAGGACCACCAACGGTTTTCGGGTCGAATATTGAATGCGCGTCTCATCGAAAGACTCAATTTTCCTCCTTATCGTTGCTTCTCGCGGAAAGCAGCAGCAGCAGCAGCCGCTCTTGGGTTTAGATGGTTTGGTTTCAGGTTAAAAGAAATCGATCATTTCTTCCACGGAAACGGACCACGGTGGCCACTCGTGGCAGATTAGAGACACTCGCCGCAGCTGCTACTTAACGGCATTTCTCTCCACTCCGTTCCGTTCCGTTTGGAGACGATTTTGAAACCACGATTTGAGTTCTGCCGGTAATCCGTTGCATCGAACACGCCGCGGATCGATCGGTAACCGGCGTGCGTGACTGTGTGTGTGTGTGCCAGCGTGCTCTTTAGCGTCGTCTGATGGCCGGCATCGAGTTTCATCTCGCGATCGAGCGAGCGCGCGCGCGCGACATGATCGCACGCGACCAGCGATCTCGCTTGGAAGTTTGAAATATTAACCATAAACTATGGCCTTTCCGAAACTCAATAGCCCGGAACGGGGAAGCGACGGAGCTGGGGGGAAAATTCTCAATTTATGGTTCATTAAAATCGAATAACGTCCCATGTTTCGGGCGACATCCTGGGCTACGGGCGCGCGCGTCAAACGCTTTTGCCTCGCTGCGCCTCCCGTTTCGTGTTCCGTCGTTTCGCTCGTTCTAAAAAAGAAATGAAAATCTCGATTCGGATGAATGGTTGGATGTCGTAAAAACATAGCGACGACTGACGAGAGGATGAGCGAGGCGAGCTGTTTTGGCAAATCTTTATTGCATGGAGCTCGCGAAATCGCCGTCATCGTTTTTTTTTTTTTTTTTTTTTCCGAAAATTACGTTTATTCTGATAATAATTGATAGTAATCGAGGTTGATTTACAATGGGTTCAGCTTTTGCTTCTCCTCATTAGTTGTGTTATAAATGGGTGACCCGAGTGAATTATTGATTGTACTATAACTTGAGTGGTGTTGGATTTTTGACTGGAATTGTTATCCTGTCTTATTGTTTCCGTCCTATTTTTCCTGTATAATCTTATTTCCTACCCTTCCCCCATTATGTACATGGAATAAAAGCTGATTTACCTAAACCTATCTCACCTAAGCCTACTCTACTAATTAAGCTATGTACATGTGTCATAGGAGACGTTTTTTCAATTCGGTGTTTCTTACGCAATCAGACCAGTACTTCTTGTTTATTTTTAAAATGTGTTTTGGAATTTTTTCTATTTCGGCTAGATTATGTACTTTATCTGTGCTATGCCAGGGGGGCAGGTTGAGTATTATTTTCAGAAATTTGTTTTGAATTTTTTGCAATTTAAGTTTGTGAGATTTTGCACTGCTAGTCCATATGGCGGAGGCATAAGTAATGGTGGGTCGGATAATCGACGTGTAAAGTAGTAACTTGTTTTTCCTATTAAGTTTAGATCTCCTATTAATTAGGCTATAGAGTATTTTTAGATGTGTTTCGCATTTTTGTATTGTTTTGTATATATGTGTTTTATAGGATAATTTCTTATCTAAATGGAGTCCTAGGTATTTAACTGATTCCTTCCATGGAATGTCTGTGTTATTAATTTTTGTGCATCTGTTTGGTTGGCGACTTTGGCTGGTTCTACGAGTGAAGAAAATTGCTTCGGATTTCTCTGCATTTATTTGCATCTTCCATTTTTTGCAGTATTTTTCGTATTTTTTGAGGCTATTGTTTAGGTTTTTTGTTATAGCATTGGAAATAGTGCTGGAGGAGCTTATTGCTATGTCGTCTGCATAGAGATATTGTTTACATTTCTTTTGAGTAGGAATGTCGGAGATGTAGATGTTGAACAGTAATGGAGAGAGAACACTACCCTGCGGTACTCCTGCATCTGGTGTGTAGATGTTAGAGCTTGAGTTTCCTATGAATACCTGATTTTGTCTGTTTTTAAGGAATGAATCTATTAATTTAACGATGTTCTGTGGGAATTTTAGTTTGGACAATTTATATATTAAACCGTTATGCCAGATTGTATCGAAAGCTTTCTCGCTATCTAGTAGGACGAGTCCTGTGGATTTTTTATTTTTTAAGTTTGATCGTATATTACTGGTTAGCCTGTGTAGTTGATGGGTGGTTGACAGTGATTTTTGGAAGCCGAATTGGGTAGGTTGGATTATGCAGTTATTGCTAGTATGTTCGTTTATCCTATTGGCTATTGTTTTTTCGAAAATTTTTCCCAGGCAGCTGAGCAAGCTGATGGGTCGGTAGTTTTGGGGGAGGCTATGGTCTTTACCCGGTTTGGGGATTGGGACGATTTTTGCGTGTTTCCAAGCATTGGGGAAGTAGCCTAAGTTTAGACAAGCATTGAAAATGTGTGTAATTTGGATTATGGCTTTGTTGGGTAGATTTTTGATACTTTTGTTGTTGATATTGTCTAAACCGGTGGATTTTTTAGTTTTCAGTTTTTTGATAATGTTTGTGATTTCTATTGGTTTGATCAGAAGGGTTGGGGGGAGTGATTCTTGGCTTGAATTTTTTAAACTTTGGGCCGATTCTTTCACTGTTTTTTCCATGGCGCTCTTTAAGTTTGTTGTTATTTTATGGGAGTGTTTAAAGTGTGAGCTTATAGCTTCACATTTTTCTTCTGCACTCATTAGGACTTCATTTCCATTCGTTTTTAAGGGAGGAATGATTTGTTTTTGGTTTTTTAGATTTTTAACTATTTTCCACAGGGTTTTGTTGCTGTTGTGTTTGCTGTTGATGTTCGATAGTGTTTTGTCCCAGTTTTCATTTCGCAATGTATTTGTTTCTTCGCTAATCGTTTTTTCGAGTGAAGTATAAAACAATTTCGCTTGTTTGTTTCTACGGTTTCGTTGCCAAATTCGTCTGTACATATTTTTGATTTTGATCATTGTTTTTATGTTTTCTGGGAGTTTGATGTTATACTGTCCTGGTGTGATGAGTGGTATTGATTTATTATGGGCACATTGTATTGTTGTTGTGAGTGCTTTTATCTTCCGGTCTATTTGCTGGGTGGTGTCTAGGGTGTAATGGTTCATGTTTTGAACATTTACCTCACGGTTTATGTGTTCTCTGAACTGTTTCCAGTTTGCTTGGTTATAGTCAAACAATTTTGTAGAAGGTTTTTCTGTAGCAGTTGAGTGGTTAATGTTGAAGGTGACTGGCTCATGGTCGGATGAGAGTTCTGCTATTGTAATTGGTGATGAAATTTCATGATGGCCGTTTGTGATGATTAGGTCTATTGTTGAAGGTGAGAATTTACTGCATGTGGGAAAGTGAGTGGGTGTCTGTGGGTGGTAGATAGCGAAGGTGCCTCTTTGGCTGAGTTCAAAAAGGGTCTTGCCTGCACCATTTGCTGTTTTGCAGTTCCACATTCGATGCCGGGCGTTAAGGTCGCCACAGATGAAGTAGCTTTGGTTTCTATTCGTCAGTTTCTCCATGTCACTTTTGAATTTTTTGAGGTCTCTGTTGCCTCCCGGGTGATATGCTGCTGTGATGATGATGTTTCCTTGTTTCGTTGCTACAGAGATACCGATGGCTTCTATAGTCGCTAATTTGAGGTCAGGTAGTATTGTGTGTTTAATTTCGCGACGCACCAGGATACCCACTCCTCCTTGGCATCCGTCAGTTCTGTCTTTTCTGTGTAGAATGTAGCCTGGGATTGTGAATTTAATGTCAGGTTTAAGGAAAGTTTCAGCAACTGCCAAGATATCTATTTTGTTGCTATTTATAAAGTGGATTATTTCTAACTTTTTGTTGGAGATGCTATTTGCATTCCAGTGGCAGATTTTTAAATTGTTTTTGGAATTATCCATTGTATTCATTTTTGACAGTATTTTTGAATGATTCTAAAGATGACCATTATTTGGTCTTCTTTGGTCCTGCACTTTTTGAGGCAGGTAAAAGTTTCTTGTACTATTTGTACGATCTCTTCTTGATCGAAGAGCCCCTCCGTATCAGGGCTGCTTTGCTGTCGCTGTGTTTGTGTCGGTGCGTAATTCTTGCTCCAATCGTGGATGTTCTGGTGGGAATTGCTACTTACGTTAGGAAGCAGTGGGAAAGAGCTGAGATCCACTGAAGGAGGAGGTTTTTTATTTGGTTGTTTTTTGGTTTGTGGTTTTGGACCCTGTGTGGGACGAGCAGGGCATTTACTAAAAGTAGCAGGATGGTTACCATTGCAGTTTGCGCATTTCAGCAGTCTCGCTGGGATAATGCCCTCTACTCTTGCTGGGCTGTCGTTAAGGGGACAATCCTTGGATGGATGTGGCTCTGCGCATTTAACGCATTTCTGTATGGAGTGGCAATTGTTTGCTCCATGGCCGTATTTTTGGCAGTTTTTACACTGCATAGGGCTGCTGTTTTTAGAGTAGTAACTCCAAAATACGCGGCAGTGCAGGAGGAATTTTGTTTCCCTCAGTGTTTGTAAGTTTATGGACCCCTTGGGGAAATGTAGCAACAATGTAATCTGATCGTCGTAACGCTTGTGCTTTATCGTTAGCTCCTTGATGCTTGAAGGGAAGATGCTCAAAGATCTGAGTTCCTCTTCAAGGTCGGCTGAGATACTTTTGCACAGCCCCTGTAGCACTACTTTAGTGGTCTTTTCATCTTCCGGTTGGAAGGTGAAGAAATTGGACTTTTGTGATGTTAGCTTCTCCATCACCGCTTTGTAATCTTTTTTGGTATTTGTAAATACCGCAATCCCATTTTTGGTGAATTTGGTGGTGTAATCCACTACACCAGCACTTATAATCTTTTTGTGCACGTCTCCAAGTGCAGAGCTCTCCACGATGATCGGTGGCTGCTTTGTAGCGCGGTTATTTACCGTTATATTCCGAGCGGTCGGCGGATTTTGGATATCGTCAGCCAGTATCGCAAATTGATTGGCCGATGCGATGGTGTTTGTGGCGCTGTAGGCAGGTTGGCTTCCTACCTGCGTTGTGCCGGCTCGTAACTTTTTTGGTGCCATTCTCACCAATGCCCTCTTTCGTTTTGGTGCCATTTAAGCCAGACACCAGGCCAGTTGCTTTTTCTCTCTCACTCTTCGGTTTGAATCGCTCACTTTTAACTATGATAGGTCTTTACCTCACGACGGCTGATAACGAACTGCCGTCATCGTTGTCATAATCTCAAAAGAAAGTATTTCTCCAAAGCTCGACGCGGAAATGTCTCTCGAAATGTGCTCCTCATATTAATCTCCTCTCTTTTCCCCGAAACATCCAGGCTCATCTAGGCTCTAGGTTCCAGCGATTGGCGACTACATCGATTTCCAATTTATTCATTTATAGATCCACCTCGTGGTTTGCGTTTTGGCGGTCGTTTGAATGTAGCGAAAACACACCATAAACCCCCTCCCCGAAAAAGCCCGCGAAACCGGCGCTGCGTTGGTTTTAATGCTGGCTCATTATTCCCGGTGCTAATCTCCACCACATCGACCACAATGAAATTAGGGGCACGATCCGGGACCGCGCACCATATTTTGTGGATCACATTAACATTAAGCTGGAAATCGTAAATGAAGATAGCGCGAACCGTAAGCTCATTATAAGGAAATCCATCTGCTAATTGAACGAGCGAGCGCTCGCAAGCAAGAGCCCCAAAAACGGAACCCGACGCTGGACGCGTGACAGGTGGATCAGCCGCGCTAAACCCCCGCATTCCAGTCCAGTCCAGTCCAGTCCAGTCCGGGCCGCGCAAATGTGTGAGATCAACATTGACGCTCCGACTGCGACTGACAGACAGAGCGATGAATTATGATCAGCTCTCTTACCAGTCGCCGTTCGCCTGATAGTGTGCCTGTGTATGTGTGTGTGTGTGTATGTGTGTGTGTGTCTGAAAGGGAAAGAGACCCGACCCGTCCTGGCCTTGCATTGCCGGGCTAAGAGCCAGTGTCCGAGACTAGAGTGTGCTCCAGTTTAACGATGATGAACCACCTTTTACCAGGTAACCGGGTTCTGCATGTGCCAGTGCCAGTGCCATTCGATTCCTGGTCCTGGAGCTTTTTTCGCTGATTGGATTTCCGGTTTGACGGTGGACACAACACCACCACCTTCCCCCCTTGGCGGACACCCCTTTGGCAGCGCGAAAGAAAGATTGAGTTGTGGACGATACCACAGAACGTCGATACGTTCCGGCCGCTATCAGTGGTGGTGCCGGCTGACACCGGTTAGCGGTGAACCGCATCGACGGCACCTACCTCTCCCCCCCCCCCCCCCCCTGCAACCCCTTCGAAGGTGATCAAGAACTGGGTTTTATGGTTATGATGGCGACAGGATCATAAAAATCCTTTTAAAAGATAAACTAATTCCAATCCATCGCCATCGCCGCCACCGTCGCTCCATTATCCACCCCGTTCCGCCGCAACCGATGCCGGGGATGGCAAGTGTTGAAACGCTTGTCGCCGGTGGCGGCGGTCCGCCGTGACGCCTCGCGTTTGAATGATGAATCCGCTACACCATAAAGCTTATCAGCAACGCCCGTCCTCGTCGTCGTCGTTCCGGTCGTCGCGATCGTCGCGGTCCTCTTGAGATACGATCAAAACACACACAGACAAAGCTCGCTGTTTCGCTGGCAGTTTGACGCCAGATCTGAGGCGTCCAACATTTTGCCTGCAACAAGTGCGCCGGAACTGCGCACACTCGTCGGAGCGATCGGGAACGATCAATCAGCCGGTCCCACCGGTCACAACGAGCCGGAACAACGAGATCACAACAATCACTTACGGGCGGCGCGTGCGCCCGCTCTTTAATCAGTCAAATCGCGATCACATAACGCGTCGATCAGTTTGGTTGGACGGTCGGAACCTGAAGGCCAGGCATGCTGCAGACAGGTACGACGAGAGAGCGCGACAGGCCGGTCGGTGTCTCATCAATTACTCAGCGTCAGCGTGGCCTGCTGCCGTCGGTAATTATTAGGATAATCATACATTTCCGCCCGTCACAAACACCTACACACGGCGCTGGTGAGGTCTATGCTTACTGGCAACAAAGTGCGATCGCCACCGATCGCGCGTTTGGTTTCATCAATGACGAGCGTTGGCGCTACTCTCCTTGGTGTAGTTTCAAACCGAAACCAACTCCGAGTACTTTGTTTGCGATTTCGCTTCGATAAACGCGCAATCGGTGACATCCTTCCACGAGTTGAGGAGCTGACGAGCGATCAATCCATTGCCCTCGCTATGACGTAATTGAAGCATGAGTTTCAGTTCCAACACAAACACACACACACACACACACGCACGCACACAGACACACAGAACGAAAAGTGACATTCGAATTGGCCTAATATGGACAGTCGGAATGAATGTTGCGCACAACATCGCCCCCTCGACAGATCAATGGGCCGCATAGGCAATGATCATCGCACTGCCTTGTCGGTGTTGATGTCGGACGACGGTGACGACAGCCTCCCATCGCAGCAAGCATTCAGAGCCGTCCGTCAACAGTATGCAACGCAGCACCCGCATCAGAGATCAAGTCACCCCCCTCCCCCTCCCCCTCCCCCCACTCCCTCCACAGATGCAAATCGGTCAAGAATGATAATTGCTTTAATTGATGTAAAGATCAAAAGCCGTCGGTGTGGTCGGGTTTCGACCGATCGACGAGCGAGATCCGCGCCGTTCGGCGTTCGGATCGTGCGCTGACTGGCTGACTCACCATGCGCCACACCAAGGAACGGAGGACCGTGCCGCGCATTAGAATATGAACATTTCACGCTCAATTTGCTGCTGACTGCTGGTTTCGTTGACGGTTTCGCTGGATTGTGCTACCGGTAGCAAAAGAGACGACGCGGAACAGGCAGGACAAGGGCCTATTCTAATGGGGCCCCGGAACGTGCTACCAGATGCCCGATCCGCTCGGTACGGTTCGGTTGGAATGGACGATTCATGTCAGGCGGCGCTAGGACCAACACCAACGGGCCAGGCCGCACCTCCGAACCGACGGGATTAGGTACGCGGTGCATGTTGACAGCACCACTGGCTGGCTGGCTGGCTGCTAGTTTGCCGCCGCTGGCGGTCTCTTATCAAACGATATGCTGGCGTGCCGGAGTCGCTCGTACTCGCACCGTGATTGCGAATCGTTGCAGCAATTTTTCAATTATCGTTCCCACTTAGCACATTGTAGCCGCTCTTCGACGACGCGAACACAAGGTGGTGTGTGTGTGTGAGGGGATGTCAAGCCTGGATAAGTACAAAAACTGGTCCGGCGGCAACGATAGCTGACCTCTAGGCAGGCGGCATGATTGAGAGGAGCGCCAACTGATGGTACGATCCCGGAACGCTCGAGCGCGCATACTCGCGGACGGTGCGATACCGGCGACCGGACTGGATTGGATCGAGATTTTGCATAACAAATGCAACTGCACCAACTGCACCGGCTGGCTAGCTGATGGAGGTTCGTTGTTTCACGAGCGATGAAATCATCCGTTTGCGCGCACTGTTCGATCGACCGACGATCGAAGCATCTGTTTGCGAATACTAGCGATCAATGTACACCACACGGCTGGTGGCCTTAGTAATTTGATATCCGCTTCCCCCGAGACAAAGAGAATCGTTACAACCAGGCCATGGCGACCTTAACTTACTGGGCTTGTAAAGTAATTTATGGTATTGTCTTTTTACCACAAAACAAATACACAAAACATCTATCAAGACAGAAAAGGATCTGCCGCAAACCATGGTTTTTCCCACGAGCACACTTCTCGGTTCTTTACACTACACGCGACAAGTACTTTAGTAATCGTCGCATAAATCGATCGACGCGCTGAGTAGTGTCCTTGCTCCTATCGAGCTTAATGTTTCGGTGCTCATGTGTGTACAATAGCATAAACGTTCCTGACACCTTTTCTGCAGGAACATGGTCTGGATGTGTTACCAACTTTTCCACAACACTTGATTCGCTCTCCCCTCTAAATTCAGTTTTTACAAGCGACTGGCGACGATCGATCGTGTCGAGTCGTGTAATGTAGCGCCTTCATGAGTCGTCTCTTCTTAAACGATCGCAAAACAGACGAACAAGCGACCATCAAGGCGAACGTAACCACAGAATGCTGTAACTGGCGGACAACAACACAAACCACCGAAAACACAGCAAAAAACCTCTTCCCTCTTGTCTCGTTTTATCGACCATTTATTCCGATTTTTATACAATTCTCCCCAAAACGCACAGACGCGGCGAATGGTGAAGGTACGAATGGGGTGACCCACACCCACCATCGGCAACATACACACGAATCATACTAAAATTCAATTTAGCGAACGTGCGCCCTTGTACCGTGGAGGTATGGAAGGGCTGCTCCTTCCTGCAAGGGGGTGAAGAGGTCGTGTTCACTTTATTACACTTTTCAACCACTGGCCCTCGGTGTGACCTCAGCGTTTGGCCCTTTCTCATCGCAGGCTTCGCGACCTGCCCAAGAGGTGGGGGGCGAGAGTAGCACAGAAACTAATTTTTATGCAAATTCTCTCCAGCATCATCCCTGCTTCCTGCCAGTGGTGCCACGGTGTGAAGCGATGAAACGAAACGAAACGAAATGCCCGCCGAAATGGACCCGCAACTCGGATGAATCGATCGTAACGATCTTAACCGGCGACAAATCACAAATGCGTACGCCAGTTAGAGGGGGCGCGCGCTTCGGATGGGAGTGGCGGCGATGGGTTCGTCGCTCTGCGCCATAAATCTCTAGCCCCAACGAAATTGAAACACACGCGCTCCAGTTCGAACATGGGACATGGTCACGAGCATACTACAGACGTCGCATGCTCCTTGATTAAAATATTTGCATGCCAAAATCGGCCCCACACACACACACACACTCGTACACACACACACTAGGGGAGGCCAACGCGAAAGTGTCTCGCTGGGGGTGAGAAAATGAGGTCTCGATCAGAAAATCGTGTCTGATTAGACGCGGGGGACCATGCTGAGCATTCAGAGGGACCAGAAGCGCGAGCGTGCGCGCACACACACACACGAACGACAACGACCCGAACAACGAACCGAAACCGAAACGGCGAAGAACATCACGTTGCGTGTCGTGTTGGACAGCGGTCTAAACGCTTTTATATGCGCATAACTTATGATTTAATGCTGCCTCTGCTACTCCTGCTGCTGTTGCTGCTGCTGCTGCTGCTCATGCCACAACACCATGGCTGCCATGCTATCTTCCTGCCGGACCAACGAATCCGCGGCACGGTGCAGTCGTGATTTACCTATTTACAATATCACTTACTGCTGCTGCTGCTGCTGTTGCTGCAGTAGCCACCACAAGAGACTTGATCAGTGGCACGGCACGGTCTGGCGGGGGAGAGGTCCTGCAGAGGTCCGAAATAACAAGATTCCTCCCGTGCGCCACACGAACATTGCTCAAAACACATGATTCGACGACTGTTTTTTTCCAACCTACGACTCGACTCTGGTACAACAACAACAACAACGGTCCTCATGCTGCTACTACTGCTGCTACCGGTCCGTTGATGAGCATCAACCGCCAGCACCGTGGTCACCGGGACGACGACGAATGCAGCCCGCAGCATTGGTGCAGCATGACGGACAAATGGCGCCACCGTTGCTACTGCTTAAGGCCACCCAAATGGTAAATACACACACACACACAAACGGGCAGACCGGGGGTGAGCATTATTAAAGTTGAATTAAATTAAGCGTGCGCTTCGCTTTAGCTCGAAATGTGTCCCCGGTGGCGTCACTGGGAACGAAACATGACACGCTGCTACCGCGCGCTCCACCATCGGATCTTGTGGCTCCAGTGAAATTGCACACATACACACAGACAGCAACAGGCTCTGGTTCCAAAATAGAGTTATTATAGCGTGCGTTGATTGAGATTTGAGGCCGGCACGGCGGTACGGTGGAAGGGAAGCCGGAATCCGAAACGGAGATGTCCTCGGGCGCCTGTGCCCTGCCATCGATGTAATTAGTGTCTTACGGCAACGGAACGCAAAGGGAACGCAGCACGCAATTGCTGATTTCCGCAACGCAATGGCATGAATGTTTAATTACTATCCGCCAAGGCGACGCACACGACGCATAATATCCTGCGGGGATGATATCGCGATGCGTGCGATTCCGGTTCTCCAGGTTCAACCGAGTGCCTGTTCCGGGGGACGACCGCCACACAAACTTAGAACCGTTTATGTCGTAATTAAGCACCGCGAGAGGCCCACCCTTGCGCGAAATGAATTGAGGCGAACACGCGCGCCCCTTCTCATGTTCAAGCCCTTGCAATTGGGCAGGCAGCAAGCCCTTTCAATTGGGCCCCGATGCAAAGGAGTGTCCGTAATATTTCAAAAGAAATGTCTCTCTTGGGGCAGGATTGGGGAGGGGACCGCTTGTTCATTGATTGCATCGCCTTTCGACATCGACGAAGCTCAGCACAGATCGCAGTAGGGAACGCTCCTCCAGCAAATCCAGCTTCTATATTCATCATAATCAATGCAAACCTTCGACCCGCGTTCGTTGGAACCTCACGATCGGCAACGGAACGGGGGCTTCCCCGGGAATCGTGGAATATTTCCCTTCCCATCCCGATCGATGCCGATAGATACGGAAGCCCCGGAGCGTAATCGTTTTCGGAAGATTCGCCCCCGCCAGGCAAACCCAACACTTTGACCCGCCGGCCAGCATTCCCGGTGGGCATCAGTGACACAGACAAAGGCGGTCGGTTAACCTCTCGGGCCGGTCAGCACTCACTCGAATGCTCGGGTATGGTAATGAATATTCACGATAGATCCTCTGCCCTCGAGCAGTAACTGACCGCGAGTAAAGAGACCCCCTTTGGCATGGCATGGCATGGCATGGCATGACGCTTCTCATTATCATCCCCCCCGGGTTTGTCGGGTTAATCGATTGGCGATAGAACGTTATGACAACGACCCTACCGACCTGATCAGCATAATCAGCACCCCGCCCGCCTGAAGACAATTTCATCAGTAACCGACGGACGGCCTACACGCCACGACGACGATGCGCGTTGGTTGGATCGCGTCCGTTTAGTCGTTTTTGTCCGCTGCACAGCACCCATTACCTGGTGACGGTGGTTCGCGGTTGTCCTACGCCAAAGTGCAAACTCCAGCTCCAGGCCAGACCGGACCAGACTCGCGGCCCTGCCGGGCGCCATCAGGTAAAAAGCGTAAATTTTGATCAACACCCCCTCTCACCCACCCACACTTCACCTCACCGTGTGTCGCGCTGGGCTTTAATGTAAGT
This sequence comes from Anopheles darlingi, assembly GCF_943734745.1. Taxonomy (NCBI): domain Eukaryota; kingdom Metazoa; phylum Arthropoda; class Insecta; order Diptera; family Culicidae; genus Anopheles; species Anopheles darlingi. The sequence goes on along the minus strand of NC_064874.1, from coordinate 20,379,503 downwards.
ACAGGAACCGTTTATCGGTCGGTTCCGTTCACAAGCATTCCGCAACATATTTTGAAATCCGTTGCGCCGTTGCTCCGCCGCTCGGCGTTGGCAGCGACAACGGCAGCAACTCGCTGTTGCGCAGCGCACCGCGAGGTACCGCAGATTGTTATGTCACTCAACCCGTCATTCCGATGTCCATAGGTGGATCGATCCGGTATGCGGCCGCTTCCTATCGCCGTTCAAGGGAATGGACTGGCTGCTGGATTGCTGGAGAAAAAAACAACGGACAAAAAAAAAAGAGTCGATGGAAGAAGAGAAGCCCCAAAGCCGAGGCTGCCAGTGACTTCCGAAGGCCGTACTCGAAATTCGATCAGGAAAAAGATAATTTTATCCCCTGGCCACACAGACACACCATCAGAGGTCCGCGTTGTTTGTTTAATGCTCAACTGCGCGCGATCGTAATTATGCTCTCGTGACGGTGATGTGCGGTGCAGGGGGGATCGAGGAACAAGAGGTGGATCAGACGGATAAGAGGGACAGCATGATATCACCCCAACGAGCTGGTAAAATAGTGAAGGACGATCGTGATAAGATCGTTCATTCGTATTCGAAACGTTCTACAGACGACGATCGATAACGTGTGTGGGATCAGCTAATGTTGCTGCTGCTCACGGAGTCTCCGATCAGCTGACAAAACGCTTGCCCGACCGTCGATCGCATGCATGCCCGGTGTGAACGCAACTACAGCACCCAGTAGGATGTGACCAGAAAAACGTGTTTCTTCGGCTTTTGAATGAAGCGAGTGAAGCTGTGAGCGCTGAACGAGCAAAGGGTTCTCGAGTCGAGTTCGTTTAACGGATCCGACGACGACGACGACGCCGACGGAACGGAACTCACTTCCCCTGTCGGAGGGGACCGATACGATCGATGATATGGCCGAACGGAATGGAATGGATGAAGCACGGCGAAGATCGGGTTTCCGTTCGGTTCGGGCAATGAAAGTGAAAAGATGCCAACGAAGAGAGTCAATCATACCGGTAAGGTCAACATAATTGTCGCTTGACCCATTTAGCACCTGCATGCGTATGATGGAGGTGCTATTACTTATGCCGATGGAGCACAGCTCCAGGATAACGGTTAGGCTCGCAGCAGATGATTATGAGTTGATTTGTTAAGCTTAAAAAAAATAAAATCTTTTTATAATTGGGACATACCTTTGCTGCTTCTGGTGCTCTTTTGAAGACCACATTCTTTGTCAGCTTCGGAAGAATGCCGTTTACGTATCCACTGCATGATAAGATATTCAGCTGCAAACGAATTTCGGCTGCAACTAACTTCATCATCATCATCACAGAGAGCCTAAAAATAGGAAAATTGTATTTCCAATGAGATTCCTTACTAAATATTGAAGCTTAATTCACAAATGTTTGAAGATGATACTGCGGAGGTTATCTACCTTTCAATGAGGAAAGGAAAAAAATATGATTTTTTAACACACACTACAAAAACACCACACTGTTCTTTCAAGACGATGAAAAAAGATTCTAAACCATATGTTAAGTCGATGGCAACTCGGTTGAAACTGACTCTTTTTTCGCTTCAATTTTATGCCTATGTTTACTTCGATAACATTTGAGATCATCGGTTGCCAGGTTGCTCTGTTCGTTCCATTTAAATATTCTGCTTTATATTGAAACGGCGCAATCATAGTAGGCTGGCAAAGTAAGTGAACTTTTAACAGAAACAGAACAAACAAGCATCAAAATAAAAAGCATTTTTTCACACATTTCCCATATTAAAATTCTCGTACTAAAATTACAATTCCTTTAATGTACCTTCTTAACTCATTTAATGTACGTTACAATATTTTGGGAGTGCGAAAAAGAACGCACTCATTAAGGCACTCAGTAAAAGGAGGGGACAGGCGTTTTTTTATCGATAAAATGTTTTTATTTATCATTCGAAAGCCAAATCACGCTCGATAGTTTTCCTTTCCGTCGCTCGCTTCCGGCATGTCAATCGTAGAGCCAAAACTGTCCCAAACACGGCAAGGAAACAGGCTCACCGATCGACTCATTTCTGTCCGCGCGATGATGGATGGAGCCCGCTGGCCAAATATTTCTCTCCCTCTCTCTCTATCTCTCTGTCCGGCCCTATCGACCTAATTTATGGTTTCACTGTCAAATCGCGTTGACTAATCGGTTGTCTAGACACACACACACACACCCACCTGTGACCCGAAACACTCGCACACTCGCGAGATGTGAGATCGGAATGGTGACCACAGGAAGCGGTCAGCGGTCGAGGCCGCTATAGTATTCCTGCTGCGATTTGTCCGATTCCGATTCCGATTCCAGTTCGCAATGCTGGAAGATCGCCGATGAAGGGCGTAACGAAAAGCATACTAGCTCCCGGAATTGATCACCTGCTACCGTGCCCTATCAGATCGCACCGGTGAACCGCCATAAATCGTGCTGTCCGTCCATCCGGGGGCCCGGCTGGATGCCATGGATCGGTCTCCGGTTCCGAAATCAATCGCTCGATCGCTGTCATCCCGTGTGGTCGAGAATTGTAACCACGCGACGCGACGAAGGGCGGTTCATAATTTATACACAAAATAATGCTCAGAAAATGATGCTGCGGTTGCGGCTGGTTGCCGTGTGTGTGTAACGCACGCAGCGGACACAGGACCTTTCAGACGATCGAGAGCCACCCAGGGAGGCCCAGCGTGAAGCGAGTCGAGCGATCGATCGATCGATCGATCGACCGGACGGCCAGCATCTGACGCAACGGGGACGATGAAAGGCGTAACGGGCGGACAGTGCAACACAAACCCACTGCCAAGCCCAAGCCAAAACGCCACCGAGTGGATCCGCTCGAAAGCCACAACCGTTACCAGGTCGCTGGACCGCCCTAAACCGTGGCGGCGGTGGCGGGTTAATTGATTTATTTGCTACAGTTTTGTGCAGCCTGCCAGCTAGCAGCAGGGGAGGAGGGGGGGGAGGGGACCGAGATCGCGTCCCTTCCTCCGGGTTCCGTGGATGGGTTTTGGCAAATTATAGCCCCGAAGGACGAGTAATTGACGATCGGGCTAGCGCACTTAAGTTTTATAGCACTTCGAGTATGTCGCCACCCGTCCGGCCAGAACGGAACGGAAGGCAGGGGCAGTTTGAAAGTCCCACCACTCCCCTCCCCCTCCTCGCCACACCCCCTCACAAGAGCGCCAAATTACCGGCTATGAAGACATTAGGGAGCGGAACGCAAAGCTTCAACTTTCATCATCGGCCCTCGTCCTCGGCCCGTTCGGAAAACAAAAAGGGGAAACCCTTCCCGGGTGGCCAGCCTTTCCAATGCCGCAGGACACTTTAGCGACTGTCTGTTTAATTATTTTTAACTCATTTTTTCACTTTTCCTGGCGGTGGCGCACCGTTCCGCTGCCTTGGAACGGCACAGACACAGGAGCCTTGATGGTGATGGAGTCCGTTCCCGATTGCTACTTGCTACAGCTATCGACGAGATGCTTTTAATCATTCGCTCCAATATCGAGGAGATTGGTTACAGCTGAAGTGACTCGGGTTGTGGTCCAGGCAATCACTACCACTGTGCCACCACACGGTTGTCTGTTGTCGGTGTTGTTGATGGCGAAGTGCGTTTGGATCGTTTTTACGATGAATCTATTAACGGACCGTAACTGACGTCCTGTCGACATGCGAACGTCGCTCTTTCTGCAATTCTGTAACTCCATAACACTGAACAAAGCTACTTTTGCGTAAAATTTATTTACCAGAACATTATCGAGCTTTATTTCAATCCCCTTGAAACGGCAACAAGCTCAGCTTCCCATTGGATATGGAAATTGATCACTTCGCAAACGATTATTTGCAGAGCGACGAACACATGTTCCCCATTAAACACGCTCTTTCTACGCGTTCGGAATGGCTGACTGGAATGACCGTCTTCCCACAGTGCATCCAAGGAGAAACAGAGAGAGAGAGATCACTATCGAAAGACATCAACGCTAGACGACGAACCCACCGCGCAATGCACAACGCTACGCTGAAGACGAAACACAAACTGGAATTGAACAACAAATAACAAACTAAAAAGAAAAAAAAAAGGGGAGAGACACAGAAACAATCATTCCCATCCAGCCCATCGTGTGTCACACGACATCGACCGAGTTGCTCCGACGACCTGTCAAGTGCCTGTTAATCCCCGTCCTCTTGTTGCCGTAGAAGTGTGTGATCTCTGAATTTATTGACCCAATAAATTCCGTTCGGGCGACCAAGACGACGGTGGTGGCGCTGGTGGTCAGGCATTAACCGGTCCCCAGACGCCAGTCGTTGCGTGCGTGCGTACGCGCATCCAGCCCTGCTCAGTGGCCCTAGCGGGCCAGGCCAGCGGGCCAGCCATTTTCGGGGGTTCCCATTTCATTTAACCGCGTGTCGAATATCTGGTACATTTACCATCACTCACCAATCGCTAAGGAGCCACGAGCGGCTACGGCCACTACGCCGGTGGTCCACCATGGCCAGTACTTTTCGGCATTTTTTTTTCTGTTTCATTTCATTTCACGTACCGCCGCCACTGATCCGTCCTGGTTTGCCATTCCGGCCGGACAAGCCAGCCAGCCAGCCAGCAATTCATGCTGCTGAGAGGATGCTGGAGGTTTTGCGGACGATACAGCGTTATGGCGCGTTTTGTTTTCGGTCGCTTCCCAGCTTCGACGCCACCAGCAAGGAGGAAGCATCGCGACGGTAACGACGGGAGTTTTTTTTGCTGAATTTCCTTGTTTTTTCATTAGCACCGTCCGATGTCGTGCGACTCTCGCAAACTGCATGCCAGGCCACGGCCCGGGGTACCAGACCGCTAAACGAAAACCGAAAAATGATTGGCAACCGGGTACGGTTTCGGGGCCCCGGAGAGGGCAAACCCGAGGGCAGAGGGCCTGGCATAGCATGTCGCACCACTACCACCTCCACCGACGGGGACAGGGCCACGGGCACGATTCGCTGAAGAGGAAATAAAAGTGAAAAAAACAATTAAAGATTCCACATTAACCGGTGGCTTGTTGCCGTTTGCTGCGCGTGGAACCGGTACCAAGGATGGGGGGCGCTCCTCCTTACCGGGGCGAACAACCGAAAAGGGCAATTAGAAGGTCCGTCGCGTTTATGGGACCTTTCGACTTCGGTCGACCGACCGACCGACCGACCAGCCGACCGGGACATTAAGATAACGATGCACAATTATTCGGTCAACGAAATCGATTTTACGATCCGCAAACCGTCCGCGCGATCCTTCAAACCGAACCGATCGCCCGTAACAAATGTAATTTGCAGCGATCAGCTGATTACATTATTGAGTTTATGCTGCGTTTACCAGGTTCTGTTTTTTTAAGCGATCAACCTGGCCTGGCCTGGAGGTAGGGGACATAAAGCAAGCATTAAATCATTACAAAACGGTTCATCCAATGGATTGGTTTTTGTGGATTTTGACGAAAAAAAAAATCATGCCGATGAGGACCACATCTTCCAAGGGTCATTGAATGATCAATTCAACTATAAAAAAAACATGAAATCGATGTTTCGCTTCAAGTTGTTGCTCTGTGCCGCTTTTCTTGTGCATCGCAGCATGCCACAGGTACCTGTGACCTGCTCAGTGGTTACTTCGATGAAACACGACCGTGCAACCCCATTCCTTGGCTCAAAACTCGCCCCGCCAAAGGACCAACGATTACCGATGCCACATTCTAGAGCATTCACGGTGCTGTGGCCACGAAATGCGTTTCGAAAAATTCGAAATACAATCCACGCCAAGTTGCCAAGTGCCAAGAGGAAAAGGCGGCGCCAACGCAGCGCCGCACCCGAAACCGCGAAGTGCCGTTTTCGCGCTGACCTGCTATAACTTAATTAACTCTCGTACTCGCGATACCATTTCACCGTTCGGGTTCGGGGATTTTGGCATACGTACGGCGAGAACGCGGCCCCGACTCCGCGACATGCGTTGCCGCTGCGTTCGATCACAGCACCGAAGGCGGCTCTGTTAACGCGCCACATTGCTCATGTTTAGGGCTTGTCACCCTACAGCAGCAGCACCAGCAGCACACCGAGTGTCCCCAAAAGCGGCGACGGCGGCGACGAAAGGATACCGGCGGAAGTGCCGACGTCGTTTTAGGGCTCCGGCAGCACCAACTGGCGGTCACATTAATTGCAGTAACCCGCTCCTCTCCTCGGTGCGTATGTTCTCCTCCACCAACTAAGGGGTTTCATTAATGTTTTCATGCGACCCGACGGCCCGCTTATAAGCCGCGGCGGTGTTTGTGTGTTACAATTGCGCGGTGACCATAAATTACTCTAGTTTTTCGCGAATGGCTTTTTTTTCTTGTTTTCATTTTTCTCTCGTTCGTTTAATTTTTTTCTCTCCTCATGCCAGGCCAGGGCTCCTCAGGGCTCCCCGGCTTTGGTGGAAGGGCGAAAAAATGGTCACGCGCAACCGAAGGGGCGCTCGTGCGCGCGCCTTGATGTCTCTGTCGCGGTCGCGGCTCTTGATATCGCCATCCTCCCCCCGATATTGCCATGGTTTTTTTTTCAGTTCAGTTTTCTCATTAACCCGCCATCACCATTGATGCCGGTTTGCGAGTGGGCTTCAAGAAGCATAAGCAGCCCACCGCGTACCTAGCAATCAACCGCGCGATGCGCGATCTCCTTTTTTTTGGCGAATTTATGTCGCGGCGATCACAATGCGATCATTTTGTGTTGTGATTTTTAAATACTCGTAGTTTCATATTTACCATAAACTCTGCTATTTTAGCCCAAAACCAAATAGCAATAACGCTTTCATCAAGTCTACAAATTCACTAATCAGCGCTGTGTTCGCCGAATGTAAGGCAGCACGATCCACGCGATCAGACACACACCGCACACCAAGCGGTCATCACAGGAGACCGAACCTCCTTGGCGGCGGCGGCGACGGCGATGGCGGCTCTTTCATATGCAAATGTTTGCCACCACTTCTGAACCACTTTGCTAACAACCGGTGGCCGCTGGGTGCTCAGTGAGCTTGCAGACTGGTGCGCTGGTGTGACACAAGCCACGACGACGACGATGATCGTCGTGGCCACAGCTGACACTTTCTCGCGGGGTGCCGCGTTTGGTCGCGACAAAAGTGTCGCTCGCTTCCCCCGCTCGTTGGCGACAGTAGCTGTGGCCACCATCGTTAATGAGCAACCACGAGACGGCGAGGTTCCTCTGGCCATTGGACGAAGGGGTAATTGAATTAATTATGATTAAAAACCAAAACCCTACCCTACACACACACACACAGACACACACGTACGTACGCACAGGCTCGTTTCGCGTGAGTAGTTAAGATGCTATAAAATCGGAACGAAAGAAGTAGAAAAAAGAGTGAAGGACACGAACGGGACAACGAGAACGGATTCGTCCACTTTGTTCTCTTTGTAACCTCACGTCCCCCCTCCCCTTTTCGGGCCACTCCGCTGACCCTTTGGGCAAGTGCGAACACCATCCTCTAATTAATGAAATCAGCTGAAAGCACGAAAGGCACACACAGACACAAACACACAGACACACGCCAGGGTTTCTGCGCGCGGATTTTCGTCGCGTCTCTAAACCCATTACCCAGGGGCAGACTAATCAAATCGTCGCAAAACACGGCAACGGCAGCTGGTTCCCCGTACACAGTGGCCAGTGGATCGATTTATTGCGTTCGTCCAGCGTCCCCACCCCCCCCAATTCCACCCGATGTCCCTTTCTTTCACCGATTTTCTTTTTGGTTTTGACTTTTTCGTGTCGTTACGCGCCTGCTGGCGCACGGCGGCAGCAGTTGATGCCTCCGGGAGATGACGATTAATGATCGCCGTGTCGCACCACCAGCCGCGGGTTCGGACTTTGCTCGCCAAATCGCCCCTTCTGGAGTGGCGCGCGCGAAACGCAACACTTACGAGCCTCCATGAGGCCCAGCGGCCGCCCGCTTGCGACACTTGGCACTGTTTGTCTATTCCCCCTTTCCGTGCGCACACCGCGTGGCCACACAGTTTATTGCATGTTGGCTGTCTAATTAAAAGGAAACTTAATTAATTTATATAATTAATTATGTTTTCAGCACAACGCACCACGGCCAGCACCGTCCCCGGCCGGAGCTTCTCCGTCTCTGAATCTGAGGTTGCACCGCAATAAGGACAACAAAAAAAAACAACCAAAGGGAATAGCTAACGCTAAAGGCAGACTGGCCGCACGAACCGGAGAACGAAAACAGCTTCATCCTGGCAAATGGAGACGCCAAACAGCTTTCTGAGAGGTGAGAGCAGGCACCAATCGTGCGTCTGTCGGTAGTGGTCAAGCAAATGATGCATCTTCTGGCTGGTGTCTGGTGCTGATGCCGATCGGATTGCTAGCAGGGAGTCCTCCATGGTTTTGCAGCCTTGTACGCTGTGACAACTACTGCTATAACGATGCAGAATAGCGAGCAATCCTGGGTTACTGCAGCTGTTTAAAAGCTATCGATCGCTCGAATGGTTGTTCTTTTTTATTTGTTGAATGTTTAATTAAAATAAATGGATAAAAAAAAGACGAAACTAGTAACAGTTAACCACTAAGAGTAAGTCTCGTGCCAATCGTCCTACAAATGTTGAAGCAAAAGTATGATTAAGCGGTCCTTTTCCCGCCAATTACGCCGCAGCAATCCTTCAAACGATAGTGCGCACGTGCCCTGTTCCCAGTTGTTGGTTTTCTGGCTGTACCCCATCTCCTGATCTCCTGATCACTCACTCAAATCGCGTTGATTAGTTTAATTAAACTTGTAAACGCGAAAGCATCGAGACCCCGATACCAGGCAGACGGAAGGAAGGTGTTTTTTTTTGTCGAGATTTACAGATTGTCTGCGTGCCGTGCCATGGCGTGCCCGTCGAGGTCGTGATCGGTTGATTTGGATCGGCCGGGAAAATCCCGGAGAAGCTAGCGGAGGCAACGCAACGCTCGCACGTTAAGAGCGCATCCGCCAACTGCCGATGCGATGCGTAAGGAGGTAACGTGCCGACCGGTCGCTAGCATAATTTTCTGTAAACACCTTCTTTTATCTGCTTACGGGAATCGCGCGATCGTGCGCCGGTCACTCACGGTAATGACAGAGGCTAACGATCATGCTGCTCTTCCTGTGGCTCTAACACCAACCATGGGGCGTGCTGGCAATCCGTTTGGTCCGCTAATCTTAGCGCCAGTCTGCAGATGATGATCCATGATGGTGGTGTGGTGAGCCTGAGCCAATGGCGCAGCGGTTGAGAAGAGAACCGGTAGTGAGATGCGTCTCCAGTGAAGTCATACAGAGCAGCTACTGCGATCGGCGAGATTATGAGAAGCGCCAGCGCCAACGTGCAACGGCAAGTAGAAAGGAGGCTAAGGCCATGGCATGCTACCTGCCGGCCTGCTTGCCTGCCTATCAATGTCTAGCATCATGCACCGAACGAGAGAGAGATTAGCGATAAGCGTAGATGCGGTGGCGATCGTTTGCTGTGACACCTCTTATCTAGCCACGCACACAAACAGGTTCTCTAGCTCGGTGTGGGGAAGGAACCAGTTCCGATGCTCTATTCCATTGATGCGTGCAAGTGCATACATTGTTCCACCTGCGACAACTCAACGCGACGATCAAGTGCGACCATATTGCAATATTGCTCCGTCGGTCGGAGTCCCCACACAAAAACAAAACAGTCGTCAGATGCGTTGAGAAATCAGAAATAGCAACCCTTGCGTAACACGCGCGCCTCATCTGCATGGACATTTCGTCGGACTAGGCCATCGTCTCGTTTTCCTCTGCCCATCTTCTGCTCCTTGTCCTCCTTCTCCTCATCATCATCATCATCATCATGTTCATGAGCATCGGGCTTTATTACAGTCATCAAGCATCGTTGATCGCTCGAGCGATTCCCTCCGTTAATTTCGCGATCATTCTTTCGACGTTCACTCTCAATTTCGTAGCCACGATGGCGGTTGCCTAGGAGCATAAGAGCTGTGGTGGTGCTCACCTCTTCCACTTCCTCATGGTCAACGCAAACACAAGCGACCGACCTATAACACAAGCTGCATAGCGTTTCGCTCCTTCGTGGTGCCTTCGTGGTAGCACAAAACGGAACCAATCATCCACCATTACCACCAACCGCAGAGGTAGCAGCAGAGGTAGCAGCAGAGGCAGCAGCAGAAACAGGACAAGGAGATTCGCATACTCGCCTTTTTATGGATTTCCTTTTAAGGATACAAGTTTACCTACTTTAATTTTTATTCATAATCAGCTGCTGCGAACCTCGCGGGGATTGGGAGAAGGGAGCGCTAGGCTCTCTTGAGGCTCTTGGAAGCGGGAAAAAATGGATGAATGGACGGAGGAACCTCGCTTCGTTCGTTCGTTCGTTCGTTCGCTCGCTACCGGCGCCCGCGGTCGGACGGTCAATTGACAGACGGCCGGCGCGCAGCATAATGTCGTTCTGGCGCCCATGTAAATGCCTGGAAGGTTCTTGTGAAACCGTGGCCTTTCTCGCTGCTACTGCTACTGCTGGTCGTATAGTGCTACTGATTTGAGCACGGTGTTCATGGGGAGAGAATAACGGGAAGGCGAGTAAAGAGTGTCTTCGCGCGTGTTGCTTCACAGTGTTGTCGGTTTGGCTTCGCATCCCCATTCACAGCTTCAGCCACAGAGAAGAGTGTTCAAACTGGAAAGCACTAGACTGGACCCATGTACAGAGCACCGTGTCGGAAGGTGAACTATGCTAGCAGCTTGTTTGTAAAATTAAATACGCGCCGGAAGACGCAATACAATCGAACACCAACAGGCTCCATCAGTTCATTATCTTCAGGTAAGGACCTCCAGCATTGCACGGCATCTTGGACTCAGAAGAGCAAATCCATGTGGAACGGCCACGACCACACCCGACGACAACGGGAACGGCGAGTGGCAGACACTCGACACTGACCCCCAGAGACGAGACGGAGACCATGGTGGTCGGATAAACAAATCCAAAGCTCGCGGCTCCGTGGGCTAAATCTTGGCCAAATATGGCCAACTCATTCCACGCTATCTCTCTCTCTCTCTTACTCTAGTTCCATTCTATCCGTTACGGATAGCTACGGAAAAAGCAAAACATTGTACTCGCAGTGTGTATGTGTGCCGTACGGATCACGATCGCCAACGAGTCCGTTTCCTGTTGCTCACCGCTTCACTCAAAGATCCCCCGTTGATTTCCTCTATTCATCTGCCTTTCTCTGCCGACCGACACTCGACCAGAACTCGTGGCCGTTGGCGTAGGAGGTCGCTGCGAGACGCTACGAGTATCAAACCATCCCGCGGGGACCACCCTATTAGTAAGTTCTGCAAGTCTATTCTTGACCTTTCGGGGCACGGGCCGCTCAACGAGAGCGCTTCATGTCATCGTCGTGGGCTCCAAAGTCGAACCACCAGGCTGGTGGCCACCGGGGCAGCGTCATCTGGTTGAAGTGGACATCTGTATTATTGTTTCGTCGTCGAGCGATCAACGAGAAGGCTCGTCTAGGGGTTGTCTAGGAGTGGAACCGAACCGTAACCTCTGATTGGAATGCACAATTTGCTAGTGAACGTTATAGATTCTCGGTTAGAGTTAGGACTTGTTCGATTGTCAATTGCTTTTCGTAATTTGTAGATTGTTGTAACGTGTCCATTTACATTTCTGTTCCATTACAGTATATTCGATCGTCGATTGAGATCATCACCAGCAACAGTAACACGCGCGTGGGTATATGTGTGTGTGTGTGTTACCACCACCGTGCAATACTCATTAAACTCAAACGATTACATCCCATGATAAACGCCAAACATCGATTTAAGGAGCGAAAGGTTAACTGGCTGGTGCGCTTTAAATTCCTCTCACACCTCCTCCTTCGGCAGGCACCGGCCGGAACCGGTTTCCTCCATCCTCGTCCGATACGCTCTTCACACAACTTCATAATTAACCGTAGAATGATCGCCATCTAAGAAGCGACTACGGGGCTGCTTCTACGGTTTGCTGCGACGAGAGAAGCGCGACCCTTCCTTCTGACGAATCCAATCTTCATGATTCATCCAACGCCTGCTGCGTTATCGGTTTCGCGGGTTCGACATCGCACAAGGACACTCTCACCTGCAGCAGAAGTGTAATTGTGTAATGATTGTAATTAGCAACCAATAGGACCGTAAATTAACCCGTGCGCACTCTGGCGGCATGCATGCCCACCACGGCGACCCGCGGGCAACATAAGCTGCATTCTAAGCAAAACATATCGTTTTTCGATAGCATCCACGGGCGACCGAGTGGCTAGCGGCTAGTGGCATGCGATCCGGAATGGTCCTAATTAAATTTAATGACATCGCTGGCCTGGGGGGTGGACTCTTACCCTCCCTGGCCTTCGGTCGCTTGTCTCGTGGTGCACCGGACGACTTCGCTTTTTTTTTTTTAATAATTTCCATATCAAACCAGCTTCACCATATCGCCGCGGACGGAGACATCTTGTTTATCTCGAGCCACTTCCAAGGGAGTTCCACCGACGAGAGAGAGAGAGGGAGACGCCACATCATTAGGGTCACGCCACGCATTATTGGTTGCGATTTAATTATAAACTCATTTGATGATGATTCCGTTTGCTGCGACGACGACGACGACGACCTGCGTTTAACGACCTGCGACGGACTGCGCCCAGGGAATATCTTGTATCTAGTGGATCGAGTGGAAAGCCCGCGTTCCGTTCCACAGAAACGTTGTCCAAACGGTCAAATCTAGGGTCTGAGCTGGACACACACACACGCGCACACACACGGGACAACACGGACGGACACTGTCCCTTTCGGTGTCCCTCCCCCAATGGCACCTGCTGCAGTGTTGCGACCAGCTACCAGCTACTACTTGCGTAGCGAACGGGGCGATCAACTTTTACCGTACAAAACCGCCACTCACTTGACGTTTGACGGGCCACGGGGCAACGGGGCGAGACCTCGGGCAGGAGGCCGAGACCGGGTTCGCTATCGAAACGTGGTGGCCCCTCTTTCGTGAGCGCGAAAACCATTTACGATCGACAGCTGCTGGACAGTCCATTAGAAGTCAAATCAACTTCGGACATTCGGAGCACACGGAGCGGAACTTTCCAGACGCCTTCGCCTGTCCAACGTCCCGTTGCACCCTTCGCCGTCATCGTGTCCCTCGCCAATCGATATCACCCGACGTCAGTGTCACTTATCGGGGTCGTAAAATCACTCGGCCATTTCCCTCTGGTCTCTCTGCGTGCTTGCTACAAACCGTGAGCTTGCAGCATCCGGACCACAGTAGGCTCTGTGGTTCACATCGCGGGGAACCTCAGACCCTCCGTGACGCTTGTCCATACACATACACACACAGACACACAAACACACGAAATGTCTCCATTTCGTCGGAATTGCTGTTCCGTTTTCCTCGAATCTGCCTCGAAACATGCCAATAAAATTTGATACCGATTACGGAGTTGGCCCCGCGGATGCCCGCGGCCACCATATTGGCAATGGATGTTTAGAGTTGTCATAAAGATCCGTATCAGCCCCGGTCAGTCGCCAGTATTTGCCCACCAGCCCCCCCGGGTGGTGAACGGAACGGAACACCCTTGTAATCACGATTCACGAAGCACATTTCCCTTCGAACCCAGTGTGTCCTGCGGGATCGCGAGATCGTCTTCTCCATCTTGTGGTCTTGGGGTCCTCCACCACCACCACATCCACTAAAAGCTGCCTCACGACTGCAGCTTCACTTTCCGTCTGCCAGTCGACGTTGAGATCGATGAAATAATTTACTTTTAATATGCCTCTCCACTCCTCCGCGCTCTGGTCTATGCTCGATCGACCGCCAAAAAACATCTACTAATCGTTTCGTTTGGATCGCTTTGAGGACGGATCCATCCTGCGGGTGGTCCACTTCCCGCGATCAAAACAGCGTCCTGGGTGGTTTGATGAGTTTGATTAGCAGGTGTTTATTGACGCTCGTTGCTAGGCTTCGGAGCTAGGCTCGGGGAGCTAGGCTGCATCGGCATCAATTTTGACCGATCTGCCTCGTAGCCCCCGGTAAGCGGATTATAGAAAAAGAAACTAATATGTTTTTATGTTTTACTTTTCTTCCTAAATCATCGCTCCGCAAGGAATTGATTTCTGATGGCTGACAGTCGCTCGGTTCGGTTTGCTATAATACCACCACCGCCTCCGGAGCGTGGGTGCGCCGATCTGGAGATTCGCTAATCACCAAATCAAACTCACATAATCGCATGAAATATGTGCGCCCCGAATGAGACGTTCGTTTAAGGCGGTCGTGGGAGAAACGCTCCGTTTGCCGTCGGAAGATGTGGCGCAGACCGATGGCGCATCATGGACGAGTCTGAAGTGAATCAGCCCAGCCAAGCCCAGACCAGACCAGACGCTGCTAATGCGCACTCCCCCTTTTCTTCCCAATCCTATCGCTCAAAATGCTCGTTGAGATGCTACGGCCTCCACTCGGTCATGGATTCGATGCTATCAATGGATCGATCCATTTGAATAACCACTTATCATGGAGCATGAAGCACTGCAGTGCGTCCGGGGCCTGGTGGGGCCACAACGGGCGAGGCCATCCGTCCAGCCTCGGAGTGTCGGTCTCGGAGCTGGTGGAGCTCACGGATCGCCGACGGATTTTTTGAGCACACAATTTAAATATTTTGTTTGCCTTTCCAACAGTTTGATTGCAAATGGAAATCAAACAATTTATTTAACACCCCGTACAACTTATTTACGTACGGCTGATAAACACAACTCAAGCTTAGCTGATAACTTTATCGTTTCAAGTGCTTCGGTGATAAATATTGAATTTTTTTTCTGTATGTTCTCCTTAAATTTGTTTATAACCGACGCGGTCCCTAGCCTAATGGCAGCGGGTCGTTTGGCATATTGAATGTACGGTTTCAGTCGCTATCGAGTTCGAAAAAATATTGCGATTAACAATTGACATGCGATCGTTGAAGGAAATTACTAAAAAAAAACCTGAAAGAAATACCGTCGTAGTGGTCGATAAATTATCATAACTGTGAAGAAGTTCGAGAGAAAAATAAGAATCGCTAGTACTTTATTGGTGTTATATCTATTTATTAGTGTAAACAACAACGATCTGCAACGTTTTGATCAGCTGAGAATGTCAAATTTTAAGCCTGAAAAAGGTTTAAATTCAAAATGAAATTTAAGAATATATAAATGTAGACTATATGAAGATTTAGAAACAGAATAGCAACATGAAGTATAGCATACATGAATATTTAGAAACAGAACACATTTAGAAACAGAATAGCCATTAGCCAAACGTTACTTGTAATATAAAGTTGATTCAAAGCGTATATCCTACTAACCCAAACACCTAGTTAAATTCAAGTGCATCCCGAACATCAAATATAATCCAATGATCTATTAAGAGTTTGTTTTGAGTTAAAATAATCAGGAAAAAAGAAGCTATCCAAAAATAATTTCTAATTCACAACCTATGAATACGATTGCACAAATGTAATAAACCAATAAATGAAAAAAAATATTCAAGAGTCTCATCAACAAGCATATCAGTCGCATTCGATCGTAACGATTCACTCCATTCAACCTTTCCATCGTGTACCACCCCAAAAACTCCAGACAAATCAGATCCAAATCTGTACCACTTCCAAATCGCCCAAAAGATTCACGAATGGCCACCCCTCCTGCCCGTAGAGGGCAATCCGTGCCCCTGGGTTAAAGGTTAGCATGCCACCAAGCGCCGATTCAAATGCAAAGGTACACAATTTACAATAATTCATTTTCCAAATTACTCGATTGTCTATCAATGCTACCGAGCGCGAAACGATTCAGCATGATCGTTCAAAAAGCCACCATTACCTCCCACCCCTCCTCACCCCTTCCGGGGCATCCATCTCCTTCAGTCTGAATGCTCCTAGTTTTGGACCGGGGCGAATAATGGGCCGACAACAAGAGCAAAGCGGAACGATACCTCCAATCAAATCGTACCACTGGGCAGGCAACCGGCGGTCGGTGGTTCAATTACGTTCGCATTTTCGGGTGCCGGGTGTCAGTACGAACGCGCAAGTGCTAGTGTCCATCATCCGCGAAGCGATTCACAGCAGCCTCGGCCCCGGCAACCTTACCTAATCGCGTCTAGTGCTTTGGCTTTTCGGCAGCTGAACCGGCAAGACCCTGACCGGGCCCTCGTCATCCAATCGCCTCGGCATTCATTAACGGTAGCATTAGTGTTGTGAAAATATTTAATGCTTCACTTGTGGTAAGCCGCGAACCCGCTACACGTCACCTCACCTCGCATGGCACGGTTGGTATTATGTTCGGACAGGAGTCGATCAACATTCCTGCCCACTGTCCACGACGGATACTGTGCGCTCCTCACACTCCTTCTCTATCTCTCGCTCTCCACAAACTGCTGGATTGATGGAGTTGGCACGATTCAAGATCGACGCACGGCGTGCAGTGCCCTGAAGGCACTTGCCAACGAAACGATCCCAACCATGACGTCAGTCGCTTTTGCAGGACCTGCAACAAAGCCCTGCCAACTGCCAAAAACGCCGCTGAATCCAGATCCAGTGTCAACAGGAAGCAGATTACCGGTGAGCTGTTCCGTTTGCTCAATGAAATCGACCCGCGTCGATCGTGTCGGTAAGCGAGTCCGTTTGATGTTGGACAGTAAAAAGAAATCCCCAAATCATTCCTCGCGTTCACTGCGATGATCCACTTTCACGACAAGCGAATGAAAACGGCCCAGATGGATCCAAGGCCTTAGACGCTGCCGGGGGGGAAATGCTCAAGGGCTGGCTTTTGTGCCAATGTCTGGGATCAGAGACAGTTTAGCCCGGGGAATTGCTGCTTGGCTGGTTGGTACAATGTATGTTGCAAATCATGCAGGATAATGGTGTAAAAATTCGGGCACACTGACCACTGCAAACGTTTGGATACGGAGCGATCATTACGCCGGTGTACTTGCGACGATTATGATACATTTTTCGTGTTGGAATCCCACGATCATTTCACTTTTCTTTTTTTTTTTGAGATCATAGCCACCGGAATTCCAAGTGGTAATCGCTTGAAGTGACAACAAACCAGGAATGCGCTGCTCAGCTGTTATAACAAACTAGCAAACAAGCACTCGATTGTTGGGAATGTTTTTCGTGGAATAAACACTAACAATTTACAAAACAAGATCGCCATTATTTCATCTCATATCGTTAGACTTTCGATTCATTCGATCACTGGCAATCGATTTGTGGTGCGCGTAACGCAACCGAACCCCTCCAGGCTAAACTCCATCCCATTCCACTGATTGCTGTCTCATTATCCCCCTCCCTTGGGTTCATGAAGAAGTACAGCAGCTCATTAGGGAGTGACCGCGAAGCACCGCGACGGTATGCCATGCCGTACTACAGCCACACAAGCAGCAGCAGCAGCAGCAGCAGCAGCACCCAAGTTACATCCAAGTTCCAAACAGGTGACAAAGCGTAATTTATTGCCGATGCCAGTCGGTGATGCGGTGATGTTTATCTTCATCCAGCCTTACATCGCGATCGCGCCTTAAAGGGTGGCGAGGACTCCATCTATGCTGCTCCATTAAATTCGGTTTGGACGCTAGGTCTCAGGGAAAG
Organism: Anopheles darlingi; assembly: GCF_943734745.1. NCBI lineage: Eukaryota > Metazoa > Arthropoda > Insecta > Diptera > Culicidae > Anopheles > Anopheles darlingi. The sequence goes on along the minus strand of NC_064874.1, from coordinate 20,361,837 downwards.
CGACTTTGTAAATGCTCCATTCAGCTCCTGGGAAAATGGCTTCATTGCCCCGTGGGATCGATTCAGTAAATTATCTAATAGAGCCATTAGCGTTTGGATCGGAGCGCGAAGCATTCGATGCCGGGACCACTGCGAGCACTGACTGAAGGTGACACACGAAGGGCTAACGATTCCTTTAACAAGCTCAGTCGGGACAGCAAACCGCAGGAATCGATTGCGTGATTGCGCCAATATTCATGTACACTGTTGACCCGCTGACAAAAACTAATTTCCCTAATAGTGTTTGTGTGTGTGTCTGTCTGTTTCACTCACTAATGAGTGCATACTCCGTGGGCTACTGCGCAGCGATGGAAAAAGTCTTTCACCTTTTCTGTTCCATTTACGCCATTATGGAGCGTGGATCCATGATGCCCAGAACGGTCGTTCTTCCTATTTAGATGCTCGCCACACACAAAGCAACAACGAAAACGGAAGCACTTGACACTCTTAACGAATGAAAACGTTCGCTGTCCGTTTGGCCGGGACACGCAGGACATCTTTACCTTTACCAGCTCCTTTTGTCAACGCCTGCTGCGCACCCTCAACTCAACGACCATCGCAGCTAATTAGCCACTATAGATGCTGCTACTCTCTGTCCTCTGCCTTTGTGACTTCACCACGCGGTCAGCGACGAACGGAACCTTCACGAGTCACTTCTGCCTTTGTGCCTTTGTGCGCCGGTGTTACCGCATCCATATGCACGGGCACGGGACACACCAGCGGTCATATGGCGATCGAACAAAACGGTTGCGATACGCGACACAAACCAAACCGCAAAGATGGCGTCCATGTTTGGGGCGAAAACGTGAAACTTCAATCAAACGTTTTGGCATGGCTTTTGTTTCGTGGCCACAACGCGTCTCCTCACCACATCAGTCACCCGTTCCGATCCGATCCGATCGACAGGACGGTACGCAGATTGCTTCGTCGCGATAGTTGTGTGCGCACCGGGGGCCAGGATGTGTCTCCGCAGCGCAGATGAAGCATTCCATTAATTAGAATAGATAAGAGAGAGAAAGAGAGAAAGAGAGAGAGGGAGAGCGCGCGTACGAGATCCCCATTTGGCACCATTTTGCATCACCGAAAAGCCTGCACACCGCACCACAGCGCCCGGTGCTGGCCCCAGCCGTTTTGAGCAAACATCCGCCACACAGAGTGTCAAAGATCGCTTCAAGATCGCAAGCAGCGAGCGGGCGCCGGTCCTGCGGTTTCATCTCCCTATCATCATCGTCGCCTACTACTACTACGTCGTAAGCTGCTTTTGGGCATGAATTGCGGAAAAATCGTGTCCAAACGCTGCTGACGCTGGCGCTGGAATGGCGGGCGGGACGTTTTCGCTTTCGAAACGATTCCTCAAATTGAAAGTCTGTCCGCCGATGTGGTGACGGAGGAACTCCACTTGATGGCGGAGAGTGGGGCCACCGCGCCGGACTTACGACGATCCGTGGCATCATCATCACCATCATCATCATCATCCGGCACTAGCCGCATCCTTTTATGGCGCTTAACTAACGAATGTTCGCGCAACCCTATCCGCCATCCTGGCCATCGCTAGAGCCAGCCAGCCAACCAGCCAGCCAGCCAGCGAGCGGATGGGGTTCGCCTTCGTGTCTTTTGAGTCTCCTTTCGTAAAACCCCCTATTCGCCACCCAAAAAAGGCTTTTGCACGTGGCCATAAGCAGCGTGCCGCAGAGCCACAGAGCCGAAGACATATGCTTGCGTCCTCCCCCAAAGGGGCCCGCCAGATGACTGCTGGCAAATTTGCTGAGCTAAAGATGTTTTAATCTATCCGCAAATATTTAACTCCGGACCGAAATTCCGAAACCGGATCTATTAAACAAGGCGACGGCGGATCATAGCGAGGCGCAATTCGTCAAACAGCGAGGACCACGGTGAGGTCAGGGAACGTCCTCGAGAAGAATGCCGAGGACGTTGGAATGGCGACACGGGAACGGGTTTCGTTTGTTTTTTTTTTTTTTTTTGGACGAATGTAGGTCAACTCACAGCGGATCAGCTGGGCGCTGGGATGTACAGGATGTACCGAACGGAGGGAATGTTCATCATTCAAATGGTTCCCTGGCTGGCAACTGGTTTGCTCGTTGATGATCGGCGGTTTTTTTTTTTGTGAGTTAATTGTATGTTTTCGTTTCTATTGAAAGCGAACACAAACAATATGTTGTGCAGGATTTCGATTACCGGGAACATGTCTGAGGGCGTCTCGTAACCTGCGTAATAAGGAAAGCACGCCACGAGCATCGAGCCCCTTGGGTGGGTGTCTGTTTACCAGCGGAAAGAACAACACGATAACTCCCTAATGGTTGAATTTCGTGCATTTATCGGAGGCAATTGAGGGACGATAGGAATCACGGCCCAATCACGGACACGGACACGGTCACGTGGGATTGGTTTGACTTTGTTGCACAAATTGTTCCGCCACCGTCGCCGATTCCAATCTGATCACGATTTGTGGCCACTACAAAGAGAGAAACGGACGGAGAGAGAGAGAGAGAGAGAGAGAGAGAAAGAGAGCGAGAGTGAGGCCATGTTTCGATCTCGAAACTCATGTAAAGTCAGTTATCCTGGTCCTGGCATCAGTAGCCGAACCGTCAGGGTGGAACGAGGCCCAGCATTCCAACTTCCCTTCACCACCCGGCCCGGTGTTCCGGTGACTCGAAAAGGGATCGAAGAAACATGATACTTAAGGCTTATTATTACACCCGGCCTCCATCAGTCACCTTGGGGCTTGGGACCACCGGCTGCTGGTGGCCGGGGCGTTCGGGGCGGTGATCGAGATGCCGAGAAGCTCCCATTTAACGCTCCCCTTGCCTCTCGCCATACGGCATCAAGATCAACGCCCACAAACGCCTCCACGCCAACGAGCGGGACCAACAGTGCGAGATTAACCGGTGTGGGCGTAGGAATTCCGTAAGGTCCTGGGCCACCACCGGTTGAGGCGGGCACCCGGACACACACACACACAACACACATCAGCGATAGTGCATGTTTGCATAATATATCATAAATTATCAATCTTTTTGCTTCATAATTAATAGCAATTAAAAATCAATTTCTCCCGAGGATGAGGACGCTGCATTGCTGCAACGGCAGGGAGGGGGGGGGGGCGGTGTCCCCAACCCCACCAGAGGATCGAATCGATCGAACCTGATTAACCTGAACCGGCCTACCGGTGAACGGGTTTCGGAGTAAAGGCTCTGATGCTCTCGTGCCAGGCCAGACCAGGCGATGTGATTAATCCACGGAATCGGAAGCAACCGACCACGGCCCCGGGAATGCCAACCAAGCGGCGGTCATAACATGCGCTTACGCTCCGAATCTTGATTGCCACAAGCAACGGCAGTTGCACCAGCAGCAACAACAGCAACAACAACAACAACAAAAACACGATTCGATCGTTGATTTTCACTTCTGTAAGGGTAATGCGAAGGGGGTGCGTTCATCATTTGCCGGATTCCCCCGGAGCGGTACCGCTGACTCATGCCAGCATGCTTTACCGAACCCATCGGGGCACACGGCACGAGTGCATCTGTGTGCATTGAAATGGCCTAGCGTCGCAATGGCGCAGCAATGGCGCAGACGATCGATCATCGTGGGATGGTGCTTGTTATCGGTCCATGCTAAACAGTCCAATCAATTGGACAAATCGGTCCAAAGGCCTCGCATCACCCGTTATAAGCCCGTTAGGTTTTGAGCTCGTCGAGGTGCGCCGAGAAAAGGGCGGCCCGACAATTACCCACCTGCAAGCGGCCCACGATAACGACGAAGATAGCATAATTATGAACAATTTAACATACGACGACGACGGCGACGACGAAGCAACTCGGAAACGGAACGCATGCACAACCCATTCCGTCTCGCCATTGGCCACGACAAACGACATTTGCCTCAATGTTACTAATGTTCACAGCTTCCTAGGGAGGGAGAAAGCCCAGCCGCCGGTCGGCTGTTGTTGGTGTGGCATGTAGCATGCGTAGCGAGATTGATCGATTGGGCGGACGAGAGGGCGGACCTGGCCTGGGTGCGTGGCCAGTTATCATCTTCGTAAATAGACGATGCCAGATAAAGAAAGTGAAACCCACCGGCGGGGCAGGCTGACAGGTTAATTTGTTTGACAGCCCAGCCAAACCCAGTCATGCCGATTCGAATCGCGCCCCCCCCCCCCCCCCCCCCAAGTCCTCGATGCGTGGCCTCGCGCAGGTTTTGCGCGATGTTGTGCGTGTGCGCACAGTCGGGTTCAGCGGCACACGTCACGACCAGAATTGACAAATTGTTGCTGCTCCTCGGTTCGCCGCCTGCTCGATCGCTATCAAAAAAAATCGCTGCACAACCGTGCGCGAAAATGCCAAATGGCATGCCATGGCCTGCTGAGCTGCGGCTTATGTCGTCCCCCTTATTCCATATGCGTCAGCAGCAGTCCAGTCCAGTCCAGTCCAGCCCAGTGCATGGGGAGTGCCGCGATATTTTGCCTGCGTTGCGATCGCCGCGCGATGTAAAAGGTTATCGAAAGGGTGCGCTGCTTCCCACGATCTAATCAAATTGAAGCGATCGTCCCCGTCCCGTTTGCTTGGTGATGCGTTGTCAGCACACACACACGCGCGCGTGCTCCGTCTGTCCACCCTTTTGTTGTCTAGGCGATGATCTGAGTTTGAAAAGATAATGAGAATCGTGAATCCTCATCGCTAACTCCCCTACCTGGTCACTATCGCCGTGATCGAGTGACCTTCACGACGGGCAACGGTTTAACGGTCAGTAGCAGCAACCCCCTGGACCCACCTTCGTCAGGCTCCCTGGTGGTGAGGCCCGCCCAGCGGGTGCGTGATCCACATTTCAGCACCTCATAATCGGATCGGAGGTGCTAAGCGCGGGGCCAGCCAGCCAGCGAGCTCACTTTCTAATGCTTCCCAGCGGGAAGCACCCATCCGAGGCTGGCACCGAAGGCCTGGCGCCGAAGGCCAGCAGCATCGGTTCCATATTGAATCATCCCCCCGGTGCCGACAGCACACGGCAGTCAGAATCACATACGGCGGCGGCCCAAAAACCGATTGTTTGGGAGCTTGTCTAACGGCGTTCTATTGTTGCTGTCTTCGATTCGTCTTGGCCCCACGTCTGGGCACCACCGTCAGCTCCGACATTGCACGCACGACTTCCTTCATCCATTTTCGGAACGCGCCGCTCACTCACTTGTTGGTGGTTTTCATATATGCTGAAGACCATGACAAATCGCGACGCGAACGGTTTTCAATGGGCGGCCTTTTCGATTTCTTCACTCTTGCGCTGTTTAGTTACTGCGTCTTTGGCCAGTGTCCTGTGCTGGGGCACACCCTTCGACATGCAACGATCACTATGATGCAAGCGAAATCGATCTCCCGGTGATTGTTGTGTTCGCCATACAGTAGTAACTATCACTTCCTGTGTTCGATCCTGCTAAAGTCTACCATTTCTCAATCATTTCTGTCCACCGGCACGAAAACGATGACCAGGAATTGCAGCAAACGAAAAGTATTGCCCTTTCTTTATTCTAAATGCACCAAAAAAGGTTTGGGGAACGGAATGAAGTCACAGGCCACTCGCTTGGTTTGGTTTGAATTTACCTTCAAAATTTTGATCACTCTGCTACACCTCGTGCTCGATTCGTCTCGTTTAAAAAGCATTAATTACGCACCACAGCTACCAGACACCGGGTTTCCTCTTCCTTCCTTCCTGGGCAGAAGAAGGACAAGGGCATCAGTTCGGTCTTATCGAAGCTCATTGGCGACATGTATAATCATTCACCTCACCACCGCTACAACTACAAGCGCGAACAACTTCGCTGTCCGATTGTAAATACACCGAACCGTACGTGACCGTTGTTTGTGTTTCTACGTCTACGTCTGGCGTGTGTGTCCCCTTGTATGCCATCACCCACCCGGAACGGATCCAGACGGATTGGTTGGATGGAATAACGATGTGTACGATCCTAGAGCATAAAACATCCCGCATCACCGGGATAGCTTCCTGTTGGCAAAACGGTTGTTGGGCGCAGTCCCTACTAGTACTACTACTACTACTACTACTACTACTACAGTCAGGCGGCAGTCTACTACGCGGCTAGAGTAGCGCTTCCATCGACCATCGGAGTTCTACTGCGAAATTCTACTAGACCACATCGATGTAGTAGAGATGGTCCTGCTGCTCACGGCGCATTTTCCGGCAAGCGCCAGCGACAACAAGCGCTTCTAGCGTGAAAATCACTGAAACGATGAAGGAAGAGAAGAACTTGTAAGCCAATCAGTGGACGGCGAATGGCTGGTGGTGGCTTACGCGTGAATACAATAATGATTTTGAGCTCCAGCACCGTTTTGCCGATGTTGTTCTCGTTGTACTCGGTGGTGCTGAGCACTATCCTTCGCACGATGGCGGACGCCTTCAGTGTGATGGTGCAAGTTTGATAGATCTGCAGTAGCTTCTCGTTGCGCTACGAAAACGAAACGAAAACATCGAGAAAACATTTATCTGCATCATCGCGTACGTGGGTAGAACAGCAATCGAAAGGATAACTACCTTTGACACGCCAATCATTAGCAGCAGCGACAGCAGGTTGTACAGCAGCAGCAGCACAAAGATGGGCTCCACTGTAACGAACGAAAGAAGCAGAAGCGCAGATGAGTCACACCGGGTCCGCTGCGATTGCCCCCGGCCGCTTACCCTGTCCCCAAATCGCACCATTATAACAGCCCAGCTCTTGGGCCGCCTCGTTCGTACTAGCCCGGGCACAATACAGGAATGCCCGGGCGATGTGGAAGGAGATGAAGATTTCGCCCAACGCAATGAAGTAACTCCACGTGTAGTAATTGCACACCGAGCATCGCATCTTGCACTTGCCCGTCTAAGGCCGTCGATTCCAAAAGGCAGCCGAAAAACTCCTAGAGACTCCTCCCCGCACGGTTACGCACTACACCCTAGGAGCGCTACGGATTGGCACAGGATAGGGGACACGCTGCTCCCGGCCCCTAGGACACCACTGGGCAGACAGCTACAGCCGGTACATAGGCGCTCGGAAAATGTTTCAGCTGCGGAAGTTGGTCTCGTTCTTATGTTTTGACTGGTCTGACCTGCACGAAAATCAATTTCCCGTGTCCTATACCCTGTGTGGTGAAGGGGAAGACGCACCTGACAGGCAGCGTGGCCACAGACATGCGCATTACCGACCGTTTACGAATTTGAATTTTGAACTCAACATTTAATGAAACAGTTTTTTCGATGCCGCATTGAAAGACCACCAACATACATAAGTAGATGCAGCTATCAGTAGGTGTGCCACAGGCCATCGGCGCGCTCCCTTATCAGGTAGTACATCGGTAGTACTTGCTGTCGCAAGGTTGGAGAGACATTTCCAGCAACAGCAACCGATACGCAGTGACCGCTGTCGTCAGCTTCTTGGATAACTTTGAAAAAAAAACCTTGCCAGCATAATCAACTACCGGCCAATGGTTTCAGATTTATTGCTCAACCCTCGTGACGGTACCAGCCAGATCATAATCTCGCATAGTGGCCCGATTGTGACTTATCACCGTGACCACGCGGACCGGCACTGAACGTTCGGTTACCTGAGCTGCTGTCCGCTGTGGTTGTTGCACATTCGTTGCTCACGAAGCAGCTGAAGATTGCCACTGATTGGAATTTATACTAGCGGCTACACCACGACTGTGGTAGTGGTGGCGAAAGTCCCTCGGCCAGCCTACTGCGAACCGGACTGCGGACTCATGGTCAGCGCGCTAACATATCACCACGGTGACATCTTTATTGTACGCCAACGGAGCGGCTGGCTGGCGGCTGGCTGGCTGGCTGGCCGGCAAGAAGATCGTTGGTGAAAGATATTGACCGAACATCCGATTGGACGGTTGGTGCGTGAAAAATGTACCGACCGCCGGTTTTCGATTTATCTCGATCCCTTCCGATGACCATCTTTCCACGGAGTAGGCTGCGATGAAGTGCTTACTGCTTGTAATGATGCAGGCAAAGGTCCTTTTCACATCGATCGATTTCTTGATAAAAAAAAAAAAGAAAAGGGAATTTACATCGATGAGATCGCTTCTACTTCGACGCTTCAGCATACACAGGTGCATCTTGCTGATTAAACTACTTCACTATCACCGTAAACATAAACACACGCTGATAAGGAACACCGGATCGTTCCCCAGGGGAATTGGCGCGATTAACAAGCAGTTCAATCTCTCGAACGCGAACCGAAGCGCCCATACGGTTAAGCTTGATTAGGATTCCTTTCGCGCAAACACCGGCACGGAAAGGTGAGAGAAGGGGGACGGCATCAGCCACTTAACCACTGGCCACTGATTTCATCTCATTTGTCTAACGCTTTACGAGACACCATAAAAAACCTCATCTGGCCCCGTCACCTCGATCCATTTCGCGTACGATCGCACCACATCTTTAAACCCTCATTACCGGTCAAGGATTAGTCTCTCCGCCGGCCGCCGTATCCGGTACCACGCCGGTCCTGCGCTCACCATAATGATGCAATAAAGGCATACAAATCCAGTTAGTACGCACCGGGTGCCGGGTACCGGGGTGTTTCGATCCCTCGACTGTGACGATGACTATCGCCAGATCGCCACGGTTCAGATCAGATCGCTACGATCGCTACCCTGCACCGATCAACATAATCGACTAATGAGATCCGCGAGCGAGCGAGCGACCGAGTACACACACGCATAGTTTGCGAGATCGATTACTGACCAACTAAGGTGGTAGGCAAAGAAATGTCGCGCTGGTACTATTGTGATTTATGATGCCATCTTATGTTGGCTTGTAAATTGAGCTATAATGTGCCATTGTGAGTGTTTTTACGCGTGCATTATGCCGGGGACCCTTTAATGGTGGTGGTCAAGACAAGTGTGATGGGCTCATTTGTATGATCGCAGAACCGAGTGGACCTTTCGTTTAATAAATCTGCATGATGTTGAGCATAGCGGTAATGGATAGCCGTGGATATGTGTTGCAAGCGGACATGTTAACGGTATACCATCCTTGACTTTTCGCGTTTCGCTTTTCTAATTGAATTTTAGCTAAACATTTGCTGATTACCTTTCGAAACCAACTCGAGGGACATCGAGGGAATTGGCAAAATACCGATACTACCTTCGCTACCCTCTGGCCTACTGCCACACCCAAAATTCAATTCCCAGTCAGCCACCTCTAGCCAAGGCTCTAGCTGCAGGAGAAGGCAACCGTGTCCCGTGTCCCCCTGTCCGGTCTCCGGGTTGAGGTCACACGAAACAAGTTTCCTTCCTGCGTCTCCTTTACTGGTGCGTCGTCGTGACTGATCGACTGAGCCCGAAAAAAAAACTGGGGCTCGTGTCGAAAGTGTAGCATAATTATTTTATGAGTTCGCAAACGCACGTTCCACCCGCGAAACCGGGTAGTGGTGGTGGTGGCCTATGCATGGCGTTGATTGATTGCCACGCGCGCGCGCGCGCTGGCGCACGCGTTAGATTGTGTTTGCCGCCACCGACGCCGTCACCGATCGCTGACCAGTGATCACTCGCGAGCGCACGCCACCGGACAGCACAAGCCTTTCGCGACTCCCTAGACTCCTTTTCTCGGTATCGATCGGAGGATAGATAGTGTGTTTGTTTGATGGTGGGGAGCGACGCACGCGAAGCCACCGTGCCTAGTCCGTAATGGAAACTTATCGTAATTAATCTGCGGCGTGCCGAAATCCACTTCGCGCGAAACCAACGGCTCTCTCTCGCTCTCGAGACGGTCCCAAATGCGGGTCAGTTGGCGGGCAAAGGGTCCTTTAGCTTTCACGATTCCTTCGGGTATCCCTCTGCTCCACTTCTGTCCACTTTCGCACAGCCACATTATGATAGATCGCTGTCACCACGACGCAGACCACGGGCCATTTCGGTAAAGTCCCCATAATCTACGTCAGGGGAACGTGTTTTTTTGGCCAAAAAATGGATTGCACTCCAGTCCACCAGACGGTAGCCAGACCAGCCACCGGTGGGACCGGCTATCGATCATAGTCACCCGCGGTTCGTAATTGAGGCTTAAGATTAATCCGCTACATTAATGGAACACTTGTGCCATTTGCATACTAATGGAGCAGGTTTAATTTTTTTTGTTGTTGTTATTGTTGCTTTGTGTGAACGGCGACCTATCGCTACCGCTGCCGATTACTCATCGAACGAGACGCGTTATCGCTCCGTTACACTCGTCGTCGTCTGATGTCCTTCCGTCCTGGCGCTCAAAAAAAACCCCCAATTCGGCACCATCATTTGGTGCTCCATTTTCTTCCGAGCGGCAGCGAATCGATGTCCACCATCCGCATCGAACTCCATGCGGTAAACGCAGTAGGCCGCACGCCGGACCCGCGAATCCAATAGCCGTGGCCACACGGGGCGAAAATTTGCGCGCAAATTTGCACATTAATGCCAAAATGTTTTCGCTTAGTGTGGCAGGGGTAAAAACCCGAAAATTTATGCCGAAATGTCAAACGTATTGTTTTCATCTGTGTTTTGGCCGCTGAAGTTGATTTCCGAATAAATTTTGCAGTTTTTAACGATTTTGTTGCTGTTGCTGTTATATTTATATTAAAAATGCAAAAACAATACGAAAAGAACCTACATTTTCGTAAATAAAGCGTTCGATAGCGTCAAGGGTTCAGCGAAAAAGTCCGCGGACGTATAAAAGTTTGACAGCGTGTAAGGGTTAAGCGAAACCGTTTTGGCATTAATTTTTTCGTTTGCGCTAGGGTTTTCGCCCCGTGTGGCCACGGCTAATCACGATTTACTCTAAATATTGAAACAACGGTTCAATTGCTATAATTTATCGCTCTTCGTTGCTCCCTTCTCCGTCTTTTCTGCTCCGTCATCTGCAGTGCAGGAAGGACGAACTGCACACACACACACACACACACAGCAGTGCCGCGGCGTTGGCCGTTTTGTTTGATTTATTGAACCCGTCGATCGAACGATCGATCGAGGAGAGGAAGGTTCGGCTGCAGGGCTGGAAAACGTGTGGCCCAAGAGCAGGCCGGCACGGTTTGTCGTTTGTCCCTCGCTGTGCAACCGACCACGGTGGCGGCTACTGCCTCGTGGTTCCGGGGAAGGTCCCTCACCCCCCTCCCCCCTCGCCGAATCCCGGCTCCAGAAAAGGCGGCGCCAATAATGGTGCCTTTAAAAGGTTATTTCTGTTGTTAATCATCATTCGGAAAATGAAGTTGTGGTCACAACGGCGACGGTACGGTGCTTACCGTGACCTCCCGTGATGACCTCTCGCCGCCGTTACCGCCATTGCTGCCACCACCGCGACGCCACTTTTCGGGGTGGCGCCATTTCTGTACGACATTAATACGATCAAATTGAACCGTAAATGTCACCCGGGAGAAAAAAAAAACCCGGGCTAAGCTGCGCGTGTGACCGTTTGTGATGGTCATAAATTGCTACCCATAAGCGCTGCTGGCGATTGTGCTAGATGGTATGCGCTGCTGCTCGCGAAGCTGGCGAGCACCCGAAGGAAACTGCGCTGGCAAATCCTGGCCGCACCACGGAACCACAGCTCATGGTTGCGATGGCATATTAATGGTGATGCCGGTGCAATTAGTTTCCTTTAAATGAATTGTTCCATTGTGGGGGCAGTCGAAGAAATCATTTCACAATGCTAAACGAAAACATCAATCTGTCACCACGCAGTGCTTGCCAGCATTTCAAACGTCGATCGTACGCCGAGGCTCGTCTGCTGCACCGGTACATAATCAGCAATCACCGCCGCATCTCCACGCGATCTGACGTTTTATTTCAAAACTGACAGTTGAAGTCTCGCTCAATCAGCTCGAGCGAGCGAGCGAGCGGTCAATCCGCGATCTGCCGGTGTGGTCCGCGGCAGCCGGATTGCCGCGTAGTCGTAGGACGGCCTTACCGAAGCGCTGCTTTATTAATGCAATCGATTTACAAATTAGATCGCATCCATCTCGCATCGGCCACATTTGTTCGCCCATCGCACCAATGTTCCGTTCGTTGGAACTCCAACTCCTTGGTGAGGCCGGTCGGCCTGGTGTTCAACGGAGAAACAAACGAACGAAGGAAGGACGGTTACCACACACGGTGCTATACGATTGGACGCATAAATCCGACACTAAATATCGATAAATTCGGCTCACAGGAGGAGACGGCCGCCGTGCTGTCTCGTTTGCCCCGTTTCACTTCATCCCCTTTTCTCCGATTCTGGACCTCATGTGTGGCACACGCGTGGTGGTTACGATCGATCTGATCTTGAACCGCATGGTCGCGAGCCGCACCATGCAAAGATGCTGTTGGTCGTTCTCTTTCGGGCCGTTTCCTTTTCCAGCGCTATTCATTCATTCATTCCAGCGGCACCATGCCACCCTAGGCCGGAAGTGGAAATTCCAATTCTGTGGGCCGCACCGCGCACATTTCTATATGATCCACTTGACAACGGCGTAAGGGCGTGCGCGCGCGCTAGCATGATTAACTGTTTTGTGCCCCTTGATTGATGGACAAGACGATGGAGACGGTATTCCTGGCCTACGAAGATGTTCTTTCTGCCGTTGCAATCAACCTTCTTAAGGTACCGATGCACGAATGCCACATTACTGTTGATAATGGTGGAAAAGATTTCATTTCATCTTACACATCCATCTATCTCTTATCCAGTGTGGCTGGAAAATGTTTTAATTTTTATTTTACGCTAAGCCAACCACAGTTTACCGCCAGTGAAAGTTGCCATCGTGTATTTGCACCTTAATGGACGATCATGCTAACTGATCGTTCGTTAGTGCCCCTGAAATCGTATGAGCACGACTGCGTCTCGATTGCATACATACGGGAGTTTTACTGCTCGGACGAGGTTACAAGGGGCAAGATCATTTTCAAGACACGTGTAGCAAGTCTACTACTTTTCCAATAATTTTTCTCACAGGAAGATCTGTTTAAAATATCCGATAAATCAATACAATAAGTGTTTCTAGTAGCTGTACGACATATGCATGATAAATTCTTACTGATCTATCATGCGAACCACTAAGTTTTGAATCGTGGAGACAAACATGAGATGCATAGATTTATTCCTTAACGATTACTTGATCTCAAATTCACGGTTTCATGATTTCTATCGAATTTCACGTTTGCATCACACCGATGACGAAGTGAGTACAGTCATGCAGCATTCTGCGCGTATAGCACAAAATTGAATTGTAAATGAAGAGCAACAACATAGTTTGGCATCAAACTACTCTCGTACCACAAACATGCATCATTCTCCCTCATAGAATGCAGGTATCTTCTTTTCTCTCGACTCGGACGAGACGATACAGCTTCGCAGCGACCGACTCGTGGCCGACAAACAAACGTCATTTATCTGCCGTTGCTGCTGCTGCTGCTGCGTACGACTTGAAGATCACTCTCTCCAGATGTACGTCGGTGTATCAATCTTCTTCAATTAAGCGCTTAAGTATATTGTGTCTCGCTCGGTCGCTCGCGGGATAAGGAAACGCTCCGAGAACGGCCGACATTCATGGTTCTACTTGCAAATCTGGCACTGGTGTAAGCTGTACCGTACTATCGGAACATTCGGGAGCGCCAGTGTGCATTGCGTCGTTTACGAAACCGGGGGCACAGACGGGACGATTTCGGTGATCATGGTGCGATACTGGTAAGAAGCAGAACTACACAGCGTGTTGTAGCATTCCGTACTAAACCGTTCGATCCTACAACCGCAGGTTGTTGGCATTCGTGGCCGGGCTGGCGGTGTCGCTGGTTTTGACGGAGGATAACGATTTTGTTGACGTGTGCTTCGGACCCGAGGACGAAAGACCTCCGCACTGTGAGTTTATCGACTTCGATGACGTATTCCAATCGTCCAGCGCCGACATCAAGTTCAACTGGAGCCACATTACGAAGTTGGCGATCAGCAACAAGCGCATCATTGGTATACCGTCGTCCATGTTCACCTCGCTGCCGAATCTGGAGAGTTTCGTCGTGCTAAACAGCTTGTTCTACCGCGAGATCGACCCGAACAGCTTCCTCGACTGTAACAAACTCAATCACGTAGAGATAACGGGCACGAACATCACGCTGCTGGAGGCCCATTTGTTTCCCCGAACGCCAAGCCTACGGTATCTGCTGCTGCATCACAACCGTCTGTCCGAGATCAAGCACGATGCGTTCGAGTTTCTGGGCGAACTGGAGGAGCTCAATCTGTCCTACAACAACCTGACGCGGCTACCGAGTGGAGTGTTCCACAAGCTACGCAAGCTGCGAACGCTCGATCTCAACCATAACCAGCTGATAGTGCTGACCGTCGACAGTTGGTTTCCTCCGGAGGGTACTGCGACAATGACCTACCTCGACGCTTCCTACAACGTGATCGTCGATATGGCCTGGTCGGACATCGCTGTGCGTAAGGTTAACCTTAAGTACAACAATCTGACCAGCGTCCAGTTGAGCGGCAATTGCAGCGAGTTTCACGCGTCACACAATGCCATCACTCACTTCGCTATCGGCCAGCACTGCAATCTGGAGAAGCTCTACCTGGCGCATAACCGTATTCAGGGCTTCGATTGGCTGCAGCGGTGTGCCGGGACACTGCGCTCGCTGGACATTTCTCATAATGTGCAGCAGAAGTCGACGGACTTTTTGAATCTGAAGCAAATCACGGCGCTAAACATCGAGTGCACCAACATTACCATCAATTACAAAACCCTGCATGATTTGCGGAGTTTACGCTTCCTGGACATATCCTACAACAACCTGAAGCGAATCGATATGGAAAATCTTACATCACAGCGACTGCTGGAGCGGCTAATGGTTAGCGGCAATCCAATCGCCAACATCTCGATCGCATCGATCAAGCGTAACTTTCCCAGCCTTAGGACGCTCGGCATCTACGATCTGCCGTGGAACTCGACCTCCCTCTCGATTGCGATCGATGATCTGAAGAAGCACGAGATTCAGCCGTACATACGTAGCGACTATCTGTTCGACGATTCCAAGTGTCCGCTGAAGGTAGTGCCCACGCTGGGAAATGAGGTGGACCACGAGTTGCCAGACTCGGACATCTCGTTGCTCAAACAGGTGCCCGCCGCTGATAAGACCGCCGAGTATGTCGTCATTGCGTTGCTAGTGTGCATGGTCTTGGGGTTGCTGGGGAAGCTGTTCATCGACAGCCGGTACTTCCCGGTGCTGTTCAAGGAGCGCATCCAACGCCGCTCGTCCATCTCGCACGAGAGCCTTGTATCGTGTGATCTAACTTCCTGACCAGATACACCCTTATTCCAAGATTGTGAATTGCTCGTAGCAGATGAAGCATATTTCGCTACGTATGTAAGTAAAGACCCGTGAGGCATCCTAGAGGTTAGAGTTTGGCTAGCGGATAATAAAGGACCCTTTTCGCTTATTTAGTGAGTGAACATACTAAACCGACACTATGCAAAGACAATGTGTTATTCTCTTACACCGGAAACACCACCCAACACTGTTGTTAGTTGTTGTTGTTTCTGTTGGTTAGACAAACATTATCAAAGTCCAATGTCGTGACCTAGCCGCGAATTTCGACCGTTGGATGGTTGATTCGGGATTTCCGAACCGCAGCGTACGACTACGAGATTACACATATGACGTCATCGTGTACGATGCACAAAACCGCAACTTATCGAGTTAACTAGCGATCTCTGGCGTGCCCGACAACTAAAAAGTCTGCTGTTTCAACAGCAAATTTTTAAAGGAATAAGCTACAAGAATCCTCTGGATTCATTCATTACAGCAGCGCAATCGCACAAAACAAGTGTGTGTATTCAGCTACAGGCCATGATTCACCTTCTTCATTTTGTACTATCAAACACTCGATCAAACATCGATCCGAGGCCACACACTGATCTGCAAAAATAACATTCGCCGTTCTGATAGACGCTGCCTTTTTTAGCTAACTGTTAATCAGGAAACCTTAAAGCGTATTACACATTTTGATTTACCAGTACAGCTATAGGCGAGCAAGAATAACGACGGATATTGCATGGTTTTCAGGATGATACAGCCGACATTTGGCAAAAACCTCCAAACCTACCATACTGGGACGTGAAACAGAATTCCAAGTGAATTAGTGTCCACTCTGTGGCGGCGATCCTGCAGAAAGAACCAACATCAATCAATACCCGCGTGGGTATACGTATCAAAACATTGAAATAAATAATTGTTTACTTACAGTACCGTATAGGCTGTTGATTTGGCGACCAGCGGACGTTAGCTGGCTCGTCGCGGGACGGAATGACCATTCGAAGCTTCTTATCTTCCCCCCTGCCGCCCCCGGGGCCATCGTGCGGAACGAAAGCAACTCAAATGACAATCGATGCCGTTGCTTGGAAGTGGACTCTCGGGTTCCGCTGATAAGAAACCGATCCCATCCCGAGCATAATTCCCCTTTTGCTAACGCGATCCAATCCCAATCCGAATCGGGTCATCTTGGTTAGTTCGCATCGAGCAGTGATCCAGTACAGTTTGACCAAACATCCTTTTCAGTCCCGCGTCGCCACCGTGATGGCTCATCGTAAAGGGTAAGCATTCATCACCGGCAGGGCCAACGACTACCGCCTGTTCCTGTGATGGTAACCACGACAACTTACCCATCTCGATCTTGATCTCATCGAATCGAACAGCGTACTAGTGGGAGTAGCCATTTTGGCTCTTTGTGTGGCTGCTGGTTCCACCTCAATGAGTATGTGCCAATGTAGCCTCACGCACAGCTGCGTCATTGGTAACGTTAACGGTGTACAGCTTAGCACCAACGCCATGCAATGCTCGCTCAATCAGACCGACATTAGCGATCTGCTGATCGTGCGGTACAACGACACCGTACTGCGGGCGGATGCGTTCGGGCCGTTCGTCAATCTGACGATGCTGGAGATTTTCCACGGCTCGATGGCGGTGATAGTGCCGGGTGCGTTTGCGAAGGTGCCGAACATGTTAAAGATCGTCATCCAGCATAACAAACTGGTTATCGTGGAGGACAACACGTTCGCCGGATTGGACGAGCTGCGGCTGCTTTCCTTGGCGTTCAACAATCTGACGAGCATTAGTGCGGGTGCGTTCGCAGGACTCAAGAATCTCAGCTACCTCGTACTGACGGGCAACTCCCTGACCCACTTGCCCGCGCCTCTCTTCGAGCCAACACCGAAGCTGATGACGATCGTTATGAACCACAATGAGCTAGCCTACCTGCCGGCGCCCCTGTTCGACCCATTGAGCTACATATCGCGACTGGACTTGTCGTACAATCAGCTGCAAACCTTTAAGTTCCCAAAGCTGAACGTAACGTTGCTGACGGTGCAGAACAACTCGTTGACCGAGCTCGCCCTTAACGACCACGTGGTTTACTTGAAGGCGGAACATAATCAAATCTCGAGTCTTACTGGAACCGGCACTAACCTGACAACACTCTTACTCAATGACAATGCGATCACGGATGTGACGCCTCTGTTGGGTATGAAGAAGCTGACGAAGCTATCGCTCAACGATAATCCACTTAAGCCGTCTACGGTGTTTAACGGTTTCGATGGGCTCCACCAGCTGATGCTCAGCAACACAAGCATTCAGTTAACCGAGCAAACGTTTGCCAATCTATCGCATTTGGAGCTGCTGGATCTGTCCTACAATGGACTTACCGAGCTTGATTTCCACTTGTTCTCCTCACTCATCGATCTCGAGATACTGATCGTGGCCTTCAACAAAATCGAAACAATTAACTTCATCGAGCTGCGCGAGAACTTGCCCAATCTACATGTGCTGGAAATTTGCGGTAACGGTTGGAACTCAACCTACCTCAAGACCGTCTTGACTCACATGCGCCGGTATCATCTTTCGGCGGACATGCAGGGACTGTCCTCATTCTTCCTGTTCTCGCCCATGTTCGTTGAGCTGTGTTCTACGGCACCGACCCCCACCCCGACCTCGGACGAGGACGATAGCCTGTACTCGGAGGATATTATCGATAAGGATTTCCAAGAGTTCTACCCAACCACACCGGAACCGAGTACTACCGAGAAGATCTTGCGCACGATGCTCTCAACCAGCAAGTCCGTCATGCCCGAAGCCTCTACCCCGAAGTCGATGTTGCGCAAGCAAGCCATCGCTCTGCTTGAAACCGACGCGGACATGGGACCCGCGGGTGATGGTGCTCCGGTGCCACCGAACCCACAGCCGACATCCGCCTCGTCGCCGCTCATGATGACCTTCCAGGTGTTTGTCTATCTGTTTGCCGTGTTCGGTGTAGTGAGTCTAGCCGTGCTCGGTTACTATATGCGCCAGCGTCGCTTTGACGTGCGTCGCATATCCCCGATGGACATTCCCGACTCGGTTCGGTTGGTATAAGAAGATGAGAATTAGTCACATCGATGGTAGGCACAAACACGCTGGAACCTATCTATACCTAGCGATCCAATGGCGCGAGATGAAGGTTGTTCAGGATTTGCTCGTATTCACGCTCTAGAGAGATAAGCAGCATCCGCCCAGCCCAGTGTTCGCCAATCGAAAAACCTTACATTTTGTTACAACCCAATAATGTATTTAATCATCTGTTTGATTTTGAACCTTTTAATGAACCCCGTAATGTGGTGGTGACGTGGTGCAACAGTGTCCCTCGTCAGTGTGTGGGGCAGCTTTCCGTGGTTATTCCAACATGTAATCTCAAATACTCTCGTGTTGTTAAAAATCATCAATAAAGTTTCATGGTATCGCGCGGAAAAATAATGTCGATGCCTCGTTTCATTGTTTCGTAAAGTGCTTACAGTGCTTACAGATCAGTAGTAATCCAAACGAACCGGAATTCTAATTTGCCAATATGTTTGTTTATTTCGGTTTAACATTCGGTAAACAAACTAAACGCGAGTCAACTCTAGGCCGTTTGTGCTACAACAGCGACCCCGGAAGTCGCGGAAGGGGGCCTTTCTATTCCGCTGCATTAACAATGATCGTTTTGCCCTTCGGATCATCAAAGCGATCCATTGTACGGATGTCCATCATCCAGGAAATTCCGTACGAGCCGATGATGATGAAGATAAGAATCAAGAACAGACCGGACAGAATGCCACCGCTGGTGAAGCCAACGCAGTCCCACGAGTCACCAAATCGATCCGGGGTGGCTACGACGCCTTCTTCATTAGCAAAGAACGGCTGCAACTGCACCTCGTTGAACACGATCTTCTCGTTTAGATCGGTCGTGTAGTACTCCCAGTGGATGCAGTGGTACGAGAAGTGCTGATTAATGTGTACGCGATTGCGGAGATAGTATTCCTTCTCGTTGAACCGCACTCCGGTGATCTCCCAGGAGCCTTGCGTGAGCAGGAAGAACAAGTCGACCGTCGCACCAGCGCCAGTCAGCTTAAAGTGCAGCGTGGGTTGTTCGGCCGAGTCGCTCGAGTTATCGGCTACACGCACAACATTATCGAACTTGGCCGTCGTCAACGGTGTGGCTCCATCGGCTGCACCATACTCGAACGTTTCGTACGCAATCAGGAAACCGGTCGTGTTCAGTATCTGCAATTCCGGTTCGACCTCATCCTGGCGCGCATCGGCTTGGCGTGTTTTGCGGACGAGCGTCGAGTAGCTGAAGGAAGGAGTTTTGCCGGTGTAGATGGCCAGTATGTTGGGATGTTCGTTACGCAAGCGGTTGAACAGAGCATCGATCAGGGTATCATGTGATGCGTAATCGCCAATGGACAAGTTCACGACCACAATGCCACCCGCCTGCGGTACAATGCGCTCGCTTAGCGAACCATCAGCCTGCAGCTGCACGCTCTGGGCGTTGCTGCCATCCAGCACGCTCAACGGTTCCTCTACGCTCGGCAGGTACGATTTGCGCTCGATTTTCTGCAGATTCTTGAAGCAGGTCTGCGTTTTCAGGCGGCACTGGCTCAGATCTTCGGTCGAAAGGCTTTCCTCCGCGAACACGATCGTGAAGGTGTTCTCGTCAATCTGCGCATCGACCAGGGCGGCAAACTCCGAGCTGGTGTAACGAGTCAGCGCTGGAACGTATGTAACACTGATCCGGGAAGAGAGGATTACACATTTCAGAAGGTTAACAGAAACAAACCGCACCGCGGATCACGCGGAAACTTACGAAGGTTTGCCCCAAACGAACACGGGAACATTTTCAGCAAAAACACCGCCGAAGCAGGCGATTGCCAGCAACAGGAACAAGACACCCAACTTGGCCATTCTCCAGCCGTGGAACTATCCGGGAATGTGTTAAAAAATGAAGTCACGAGAAACTTCTGACCGAAAAAACCACCTGACGAACCGTGATCCCGTGACACAACAACACGTGACGTCACGCTCTACTCGTCAAGGTTTGATGTTTGGATTTGGAGGGTGACCAAAGTTAGTAATTTCATTTAATTAATCGAATATTGGCCCACAAATAATTTACTATTTGGTACAGCTGCTCTTTTAAGCACTTAACCGCAATATTAACAAGGTTTTTCTTGAAACAAAGAGTGCTTGAAGTTTGAAGCCGGTTTGAACCCGGTTGGCTGACTGTCAAAATCTATAGGCCCTGCCAGACGGAGCGTAAATTTACGCTTCGTGTGGCACGGGCTTATTGGTATATTCAAGACACCTCACGGTTTTTAAGCGAACTCGAATGTCGGTAGCTAGCAACGAGCGCTCGTTCGATTCGGTGACTCTTTTTACACAATCGGGCCCCACACTCGAATTTTTCGAGTCGAGCAGGATTTTTCAAAAGTACGTTACAATAAATAGCGTGTCCATTCCGGACAAGTTTCTTTTTCTCTTGATGATATTGTGTTCTCATTTCCCTATTCAATAATAACATACAAATGCCAATACACCATGCCTTCATTCTCCTCCCACCTAAAGACTCAGAGGCTAGGGAGGTTCGTCTTGCAACTACGCGAGTTTTGCTCTATATTTGTTCACCTGCTTCAACAATAGAATGATACGAGAAAAATATCTCTAGAATAAATTTGCTCTTCCAATGAGATTTATGTTATTGATCCGCCCCCAGTTTTCCGTACTCCACGTGTGTTTCACTCAGCCGCAATGGAATATACCATTTTTTAAAATAAAGTAATGAACAAACACTTGTTTTTTGTATCTTTTACATCAACTACAACGGTACAACGTTGGTTGAGTTAATACACGATGTTCCATTTTATTAGACAGGACAGGTTTACATTACTGTGGCATAGATTTTCCCCTTTTTTTTTTAAATAGAATTTATTGTCAACAACATATCGACCAGCGCGGTAATACCGTGGTTTTCATTTAATCAAACTGTAACAACCCCTGGTTTGTCGACCCGATTGTAAATAACTAAACAACGAATAACAACTCGCTTACGAAAGACGAGTGGAATGAACGTGGAGGCACGTGAAGGAATTGTAAGGAACTTAATCCATGCACATTTAGAACCGAGATTAATAGCAAGATGCTTTCCACTAGTAGCGAGCATCGGGTTTTTGTCGTTTTTCGAATATTACACCACCTTCCGAACGATATGCTATTGTTTCGGAGACATACAGACACATTTTGATACCTTTTACTGTTTGTAGACACCGTATTAGGGCGACCCATTCGAGATTGGAAGAAATTGGTGGGCCGCATTTAGAGAACAGTACCACCACCAACATACCGACGGCGGCCTCCCAATGATCGCTCATGGAATGCCGTATACCGAGAATCGATCTCCGGCGCTCTCTAGTTAGCCATGGCAGCTACTTGCGGACAGTTCGGGATCTTGCAGTGTATCTCGGGGCCACATCCGGCGGCCAGATTGGTACGTGACTCGAAGCGATCGAACAGCAGTGGCTTACGGCAGAAGGTGCATTCCTCCGGGCACGACTTACCGCTCAGCGGCATACCCAGATCCTGCCAGACGACCTTCATATCGCGCACCATCTCATCCATCATGGCCGTCGTATGGTGAGGTGTCGGAGCCAGCCGAAGCTTCTCCTCACCACGGGCCACCGTCGGATAGTTGATCGCCTGTACGTAGTGACCGAACCGTTGGATCATACGGTCCGACACTTCCGTACACTGCTGCGGATTACCAATCTTCACCGGAATGATGTGACTCGGCGTGTGCTCCACCGGGAAACCTTCCTCCTGCAGACGGGTCCGCAAGTAACGTACGTTGGCCTGGTGACGCGTGCGCAGTTCGCGACCCTCCTCCGATGCCAGTATTTCAATCGCTTTCTTCGCTCCACACAACACAGTCGGTGGGAGCGACGTAGTAAAGATAAATCCAGCCGCATACGATCGGATCATATCGACCAACAGTGACGTACTCGCAATGTAGCCACCGACATTACCGAACGCTTTACCGAGCGTTCCCGAGATGATGTCCATGTTGTGCAGTTGGCCCTCGCGCTCCCCTATTCCGGCACCATGCTCTCCGTACAGCCCAACGGCGTGCACCTCATCGACGAACGTCAACGCGCCGTACTCGTGCGCAATCTCGCACAGTTCCTCCAGCGGACAGACCGCTCCCGTCATGGAATGCACCGTCTCAAATGCAACGATCTTCGGTAACGACTTGTCCACACGCTCCAGCAGTTCTCGCAGATGCTGAGGATCATTGTGACGGAAGATATGCTTCGGCACACCACTATTCCGGATACCCTGTATCATCGACGCATGATTGCCGGCATCGGAGAAGATGTGGCACCCGGGCAAAGCCTTCGCCAGCGTGAACAGCGTTGAATCGTTCGCCACGAAGCACGACGTGAACAAGAGAGCATTCTCCTTCTGGTGCAGCTCGGCTAACCGTTTCTCCAGATTCTCGTGGTTCATCGAATTGCCCGAAATGTTTCGGGTACCACCGGCCCCGGTGCCGTACATCTCGAGTGCGTCGGCCACCGCACGTTTCACCTCCGGATGGCACGACATACCAAGGTAATCGTTCGAGCACCACACCGTGATCGGTCGCTCGCCCCACGAATATTCGAGCGCTCGCGGAAACTGCCCATCGGCGGCCAGACGGTTCACCTTCTTGAACACCCGGTAGGAATGATCCTTCTTCTTGCGCAAGATCTGATCGTGAAAGAAGTCCTCATACTGGAACGTACGCTCCGTCGGTACCTCAACACTCTCGACACCGAGCTTCTTCACGTGCGGCGAGTCCGTGCTCAGGAAAGGACACTTCTTTTCACCGGCCACCGCCGACGATGGTCGATCCTGCTGCATCGGTTGCTGCAGCGAGCTCAAATTACGGCGGCTTCCTGCGGCTTGAGCATCTTTCGTCTCGTCCACAGTGGCGGCATTCGCTGGCGTTGCTCCTGCCGTTGATCCCTGCAACGTCGAGATGGTCCGCTGAACCACCGGACACTGCGCACCGTACGCCTTGAGCAAGGCCGGCGCGTAATTGCGCACGTAGTTCGTGCTCAGGCGGGTCAGGAATGGGCAAGGCATCTTCTTAATGCTGCTTACCGAGCGCGCAAAGAACAGAGCTGAGTTGCGATGGAAGAGCTGAAACGATATAAAACCAAGCGGTTAGGGGTAAAGTTAGCGACTCCGTACGAATCCTAGTTAGACCATTTGACGCAAATCGACGAGACAACAACCCAAAGCACATTGGCTAGTGAGCGTAAAGCGAAAGCAATTCTGGATGACCTTACAAGACCCACACACAAACACAGAGTACAGCTTCTTTGAAAACTGTCGTCATTCAAACTCTTATTTGAGGCTAATTTGCAAAACGAACATGCCGTCGTGTCCCCTGGTGGTGAACAGACATTCGAATTGCTAATAGCTCTGGCCTCACTGCGACGGTTTTCGTCTTTACTGCCCTTCGGTAAGGTGGGCTATGAAAGTAAGATGATCTTAGAACTTCAACGCTTCTCTACCTGAATCATCGTGGAGAAGATCGTTTGCATCAGCAGCACACACAAACAACACAAAGTTTCCCAATCGGGCTCGCGTTTCACACCTTTCCTTTGCTTATTATCTATGATTCAAAAGACCACGGACCCACTTCTCCTGTATGTCACTTGTGGCAAATCACTACGATGATTGGTGGCAGCGACTAGTGAGTGAAGCGATCAATCCTCACGCAGCAGCATTTTACTCTGCACACTTTTACGGTACACCATAAAGCGATGATGGTGATGATGACGAAACGGATACCGTCTAGCACAGGTCGCGATCGCCGTTAAGACACCGGCATCGACACCGCTGGCGAACACGGGGGAAGGGCGGCCGTTCGATGATGAATGATCGGCAATGGAGCGAAAAGGAGAATGAGGAGAGGGAGATTCAGGAGGGTGGGGGAATGGAGGTTTGGCTGGTCGGAGCAAACTTCCAAAATGGTAACACCACCGAACCGGAGTACTTCTCGCGCGTTCGTATTACGATCGGTAACTGTGGCGGGATACGGTGGTGGTCAAACGTTTTTATACGCTGTCACGATCGCACCGCGGTCCGAACCACTCGTACGGGGTCGTGTCCTGAGGCTGCTCCGAGCACGAAGGCTGCTCCGGCGGAGCGACTGTTTAATCACCCGCGCTACGGTGATACCGAAAGGCAGTGGCGATTTGCAATTTGCTATTGCACCACCGTGACACCACACACAGGCACACAGGGCCCTATTAAATTGCGCAAGAATCCTGCTGACGCCTCCCGGGGGCAAGCGACCTCAAGGAGTAATCATTCCCGCCGAGAAGATTCACCGGTGATAGTGGATCACTTTTCCACTGCAGCATATGCCAAAAATCAATCAATTGCACCACGTTCTGCTTGTCGCTCGATCGCCTCTGTCCAGATCCGGGAACAAGTAACGCTTGCGATTGTCGAAGCACGACTGTAGGCCACAACGCGCAGTAAACGGATTAGTAATGGAAGGTCAAACAGTACCCCGCTAACCGGACATCACACGCCACGCGGTGTCGATATAAAACGATGAATTTTAATGGCAATACCCTCACCCCATGCAACCGTCCATTACCATTTTTGGGTTAATTGGATATGCTCGCATTAAAAGAAACTGCACGAGAGAGCGCCACCAATCGATCGTCCTTGTTCTTGTTGTTGGCACGAATTAGAACAATCTAATGTCTTATCTTCCTCCTTCAATCGACTCAAACGACAAAAACTGGCCTTGTCGTGCACCGATGATGTTAGTCTTTCATCAAGCAGTTTGGCAGGGAAGGGGGTAACAATTCAGGAACAGGAATGAGCCGGTTTGAGACAATCATCCGATGTATTACAGTAGCTACATCTGTGTCAACAACAGCATTGACGGAAATTCACCTTGGGGTAAATGTAAGGACACCAGTTTCCAGTGCCACGGGTTTCTCATTCGATGAAAAAAAAACAGGTTTCTGAGTTTCTAGCCGCGGTCACGAACCTACAGCATGAGCAATGTATTCGGAGCGCATTCGAATCCTTTCTCCACTTAAGCCCCCCTTGCAATGCTACAACAAAGAAGATATTTTGATTACGGAAAGTCATTCGAAAATATCGAGCCAAACCAGTTACCTACCGTATCTCTGATAAGACACTGAGTAATGATATGCTTCTAGGGACATATTGAACCCGACGGCCACCCGTTTGGAGTGTGGCGCGCCAGTTTGCGATTTTTGCCACATCATCGTGACGGCGAATGTTCCTCGAGGAATCGGCGACTCGTCTACTAAAGCCACGAACGTGACCATGCGTTAAACAACTCTAGAGTCTCCCCAGCCCAGACGACAAAGGGGACGGGTCTCTAGTGCCAAACGAATGGAGTGAAATATTAAAGCCAGCCACCTAGAGAGTGGCCACACTAGAGGAGTCTTGAATTCACCAACAGATTGGCCTTGGGTAGTTGGAGTGGGCGATACAACCAAAACCGTACACGTTTTCAACGATAGTTATTAACGTAATTACAATTCGACGTTTCCATCGTCAACTACTCTGTTTAATGTTATTCGTGGTAGTTCTCCTTGCAACCACAAACCTTGCTTCGTTCATATTGTAACCAATGGTTCCTCTGTTTAAAACAACCATACTGCATTACATAGTCGCAACACAGTTTACTTTGATTACCGATATCAGCTTAGAGTAATGCTGTAAAATAATTCAAAGCAGTTGATTACTCTTGCGACATCTTCTTCGTATCGTTATCTCTACCTCATTGCCAGTGCTTTCATTCCTCACCGAATTCACTCACCATGCTCATCGCTACAATGCTACCAGGCTGGCTTTGCTACCTCAACGAAAAACAGCTTAACACCAGCTTGTAATCGAGCATCCAGACCGTTAATTAACGGCCCATACTTATCGCACCTGTTTCGGCAATCTTCTGGCCAAAACATTGAAGGAAAACATTAATCACTACCCACTCCACCTCTCTACCCATCAGAACGCACTATCATCCATCGGTCAGAATGACGAACAGGCGGATCAATCAAGCTAGCGGATGCTTACCAGGACCCACTGGAAGCTGACCGCTGTTGCTACTTGCTTTGCTGAAAATCGGTTCTCCTCCTTTACACCTTTTTGTGGTACTTACATTGCACAAAGAATGGAAAGTTTCTGTTCGTTTTTGAATTTCGTCGCTTATCGCAATGTTTCAGAACCGCAGCACCGATGGCCCGATCATACACAGCAGCTGAACACCTGACTCAACAAGACGAAAACACGAAACGAGAAAAGAAACGCTGGCTTTCGATTCGTCAACCTACTTTTGCCCTGAGCTCTACAACACAACTCCTTAACCACGGAATCTACTAATACTTCTGCGTGCCAAGCGAAACGATGGTCAGCCACATGAATTGAAGGTTCAACTCGTACTGTCGCTGTGCGTGCGCGCGGTGGCCCGAACTCGCTGCCACCTACTTAGTAGCAGCAGTCGTTGTCGTCGTCGTCGTAGTCATCGTCGACGTTCGCGGTTCGATATTATGTGCGACAATCTCTAACCGCAAGTCGCTTGCCCTGACCGCCGAACGTTGAGCGAGCGGCAAGCCATGCTGGTGGGGAGTAACCTGTTGGTGGCGCTACAGCCGTACGTGTGTGCGCGATCGGGCATCGGTGATAAGTCCTCTCTAATCCACCCAGAGCAACAAGATGGGGAACACGTAGGGAATCGAATGAAGGTTCAACAGATTAGATGCATATCCAGCGTTGCGTGTCTCTTGGGGTGCCATCTGCAACAATATTTTTCCTTTAAACCCCATACCCTCGTGCGCCCTTACGATCGACGAGTTTGCCAATTCATCATCACCATCGCTTATCATGTGCTCACCCGGTCATGGTACACCGGATGGTGATGGTGCTGCTGTGACACACACCAGCGACGTGCGTCTTCGTCTTCCTGCTCCTCAGTTCAGGTTCGTGGTCATAAAAACGAAACTTTCCTTTTTTGGAATCCGCTGTTAACCCCGGCGGCCACCCCCCATGACTAGGACAGACTGAGGGTGATGCTAATGGTCATCACTTTGCGGTGCGGTTTAGAGTTTGCGAACCAGTTCCGACAATCATGGTTCACTGTCGCGGGACATGGACACGCAATCAATGTGACAAACATTACATCAGCGGCGTGGCGTGTGTGCAACAGACCGAACCGGGAACTGCACGATGGACCCCGTGTGTGCGATAACGTACGGAGTTAACCCCGAGCAAGTGATCCGTTCCAATGTCGAGGAATCCGTTTCTAATCCTTTCTCTTTTGTAGCACTCGCTGATTCGCCGGACTGGGCAGTAAAAATGTGATTCCACAGATAAAACAAACGCGTGGGGTTGCGTTACTGGCCAATGGATTAACTGTGGCAAATCATCAATCACAAAGGTTATCGCCATTCTTGAGCGTTTGGGCTTTCGTCGCCTTCTTCGGTCAATCATGGCCTGCTTGTAGCCGTTCGTTCTCGGCACAAATTCAAGGCCATTCGAGCGTTTGTCTGCATCCGGCTAAAACAAACCTTGTTAACTGGTTTGAACTGGACAGTCATCTCCTCTTGACTTCGAGTGGTTTGAAGGACTCGTATCGCCCAGGGTCGAACATTGGAGCCATAAATCCAAGAAAGCATAACGGCCCCACGTGCTCCAGTCGACTCGCTGCATTTATCTCGGTCACCAACCGCGCCTCCCCTTTCGAGGGTGCCCTCTGACCAGCTGTGACCGATCGTCCTCGACAGGGAGAGTGGGTGTTCTTAAGCGGTGGGGGCGAGAGTGCACTGCTAATTTTACTTTTCGTTGAGCAACTTCTGGCTCATTACCAATTCATTATGCAACGCGCCCAGAGATACGCTAAGGAATCATTTTATCAGATGATTCCTCTCTGAATCATTTCTTGAAAACTAAACCCTGATTCAGATATCGCCCTGATTCCAGTTCCAGCTACAAATATTTGCTAGCGAAAGGGAATCCAACCATAGGACCAAATTGCATAATGGAATGTGGAACGGGGTCCACAGCTGGAAACGGTCGCGCCCGCCAACACCCTACCCAACTCCCTTTATCACTTCCAAGCCCTGCCGATATCGCACGGCCATGTGGTCACTTACCTTAACAACTCTATCTAGCAGGAGCACGGTTTTAGGATTCGATGGCGAATTATCTTGAGCGTGGATCACGAAGGAGTTGCAGATTTCACGTTCGAATTGCACCAGAAAAAAAGAGGTTTTCCTCCGTGAAGACAACAATTTTTTTTGTGATAAAAAACTGCTCGTTTAACTGTCACTTGCCCACTAAACCAACGCACTGACAGTCGATGAAAACGATAATAATGGCATTTTTCACAAAAAAAAAAGTGCCGTGAAACCGAGGAGAAATCCGTAGCTATCTGTCCCACTTTCCCTGCCTCACAAAAGGGCCCGTTTCAGCAGCTACCTGTCCCACTCTTACCGTCACAAAAGGGCCATCGGATTCATTGCGTGCATCTCGATCGAATTTCGTTTGCAGCTCGCACGCACGGAAATACACTGCACCGAAATGTACCTGACCCGTGGCGTATCCCTGTGCAGCGCTGTCCAACATCCGCGAAAGTAACCCCATCGCCGCCGTAAGCAAAGAAGAACGCGTTTTCGCTGACCCGCAGAAGGCGAAAGAAAATCCCCTCCCCCGCTCCCCCTCCGCGGAACCCAAGATCCATCCCTGGGACTTCGGAACTGGCAACAGCAGAAACAGCAGCAACAGAAGCAACAAAGAGTGGCGAAAAGCAAAGGATTTGTCCCAACTTGTTGGTCCTCGTGAGACAAATTGGCAACAACAAAAGAGAGCGGATCGCGAATCCGGATTCCGTGGTGGCTCCCTCCCGACTGGCCGGCCATCCGCTGAGTATCGGGGACTGTGATGTTATTGTTTTGACTATACGGAATCCCCGGAATACAGACGTTGAGTGCGTTGGCGATGGTTTAGAATCCTTCAGCGGCTTGCGGTCGGCCGGAACAGTACGGCCGTACAAGCAAAGTGTGCCACGAGAGTGCTTTTCGTGCGTTTTGCCGGACACACGCAGTGAGCTATGAACTCTCATCGTCCGCATCACCATGGTCCTGCAACGGCTATGCATCAATCCCCGCTGGGTGAGGTGGATACTGCCGTTGCTTCACCCTCACCGCTGCACAATCGCTTCGAGGCGGACAAGCACGCTTGGGAAGAAGCGATCCGTAGATACGTCGGCAACGATCCGCTCGATCTTTGGTTCAACTACGTCAACTGGTACGAGCAGAACCGATCGTACGATCGGGTTAACAACCTTCGGCCCATCCTGGAGAAATGTTTGGCTCAGTATCAGGAAACGGAGAGCTACAAGCAGGACATTCGGCTAGTGAAGCTCTGGATGAAATTCGTAAGAAGTCGTTGGAAAGGTTGCTGCGATCGGATATCAGACTATGACCGTTTTCTTTTATCTCTCTTCCAGATCGATATGCAAGCGGAACCGCCATCCTGGTATCAGATGCTGTACAACAAAAAGATCGGCACCCAGTGTGCCAGCTTCTACATCAGTTGGGCACACTATTGTAATATTGCCAAAGCGTATAAACAGGCCGATTCGATCTATAATCTTGGTCTTCAGATGAATGCTCGCCCTATTGAGGATCTGCAGGAGGCACAGAAAAACTTTCGCCTTTCGCATGCCGGCCGCACACTTTACAATGATCAGCTATCCAAAAAGCGATCCTCTAGCACGCTGGTAGAGCAACAGACACAACTCATCTCCCACAGTCCACCGCAGAAGCGCTTGAGGCATGAATCTGGGGAGTATCAACCGCTACCGCACCAAGAGCCGGATGTACCTTCATCAAACTACATATCTCCGGCTGCGGACAGCGGTGTCGAAAGAGCGCCGCAACAAGTCCGACCATCAGGCACTTATGAAATAAACAGCAACGTATACTATCCGCATCATCAACAGCAGCAGCAACTGCAGCAACAGAGGCATGCAGGAATGCCTCCACAGAATCAACACTCGTTGCACCATACATCGGTGGCATCGGGTGGGGTAGATTCGTCAGAACAACAATACCAACAGTACCACAGTCACCATCATCAACACCCGCAGCACCATCACGAGAAGCATAATGGGACTTACTACCATAGCAACAATCGTAGCCAACATGACGTACAGCAACCAACAACACTGCGAACATCGGAACCACCCACGGTAGCTACGCAAACTCCATCCAAATCGTCGCAGTCTCCCCCCATTGCTTATCATCCTCAGGCTGCCCAAGAGGAACAGCATGTTCAGCCGACAGCTGTAAGTGTGAAGCCTTCAGCAGCACCTTCTACGGACTATTCCGATGATAGCATCATCGAGTGTAATCTCAACAACTCCGCGTATGTGATCAGTTCTTCACTCAGTTACGTTTACGACGATCCCGAACTCCAACAGTATGGGCTTCCATCTGCACAAGCAGCGGAACAGGAAGGTCCATCCGATGGTAATGCGGAAGAACCGCCAATTTGTGAACCTCCTGAGCCACCCTCGGATGCCCTTCGGTTGCCGGAGGGCTTTGTGCGTGAATCTTACACAAACCACGAGACGTGGGACGTACCACTGTGTCTGGAGGAACCGTATGATCCGGAGCGGCGTTGCTATTATCCTAAGCATCTCGTCTACCCAGATCTGCACGTCGAACGACCGACAATGGAATTTTCGCTTGAGGAGATTCGTTCCCGCGTATGGTATCGCAAGCGCCAGGAGCAGGAGGATCAACGCGCAGCAGAAAGAGCTCGGCTTGCGAAGCTGGAAAAGGAGAAAAAGATGCGCCAGCTTCAGATGCAGCAGTACGAGCAGCAGCAGCAACAGTTATATCAGCGACAACAGCAGCAACAACAGCAGCAGCAGCAGCAGCAGCAGCAGCAGCAGCAGCAGCAGCAGCAGCAGCAGCAACAACAACAACAACAGCATCAGCAGCAGCAGCAGCATCAACATCAGCAACAACAACAGCAGCAGCATCAACATCAGCATCAACAACAACAGCAGCATCAATATCATCAACAGCAACCACAACCGCATCAGCATCAGCAAGCACAGCCGCAGCCGCAACCGCATCAGCACCAGCCACAACAACAACAACAACAACAACCGCAACGCCATCATCATATACATCAGCAGCAACAGGATCACCATAGAACGTTTGTGCAGCAGGAGTATCACAACGTATCTAATCACCAGGCACAACAGCATACCGGTTATCAGCAACAGGTGCGACAGGGTTCGATACAACACACCAGCAATTTCTATCATCAGCAACAACAGCAGCCACACAGCCCATACCATGGATATAATAGCAACAGTAATGGTTATCCAGCCACACCACCCCAGCACCATCCAGCGCAACAAACACCCAATATGACTCCCCACAGTCCGTACCATCATCCACACCATCATGCTCATCATCATCCGACGGTCATACAAAGTCAGCATCAGTCTTCAGTGCCTCCGTCACCGGTACAGATGCACTCGCCGTCTCCGATGCACTATCCAGCGCAACAGCATCAGTACGCTCATCCGCAAGCAACGCCGTATTCCCCGCAAGCACAAGGGCATTACGATGGATATAATCACCAGAGCTACTCTGCTGGCCATCAGTCTGCCCCAAATCATCATCGATCCTATCAAACGATGTCGACTGTATCCACGTTTGAATCGCATAGTCCGGCACCTCATGCTGTTGTGCCCCAACCATCACGGCAACCAGCACATCAGTACGCCATGACACCGCAAACTCCGCCAATCACGCCTCAAACACAGCCGTACGCAATGCCAACAAACATCGACATAGTGCAGCCACTAACTCCAACATGCCGGAACGCACCCTTGCCAACTGTTGCCCAGCAATCGCAACAATACCAACACCATTCGCAGCTGCATCAGCATTTGCAACCGCAACAGCAGCATCAGCATCAACAGCATCAGTACGTGAATCATCCCTTGCCGCAAGCCGTTCCCGCAGGGTATCCCCAGCCTACTACGGATGTGCGTGATGTGAACCATCATCAACAGCAACATCACTATTCTCAGCAGCAAAAGCAACCCCACGTACTTCCTTCCACAGCAGGCGTACCTGATACAAATAACCATCTACCGCAATCGGCAGATGTTGGGGGAACCAATGGTGCTGGAGCACCATGGCAGCAGCATCATGAAGCAAATATCAACAACAACAGCATTAGCATCAATAGTAATAGCAACGATGCCAAATACGGCAGAAGTATCGATGATGTGGAGGAGCAAATTGAAGCCTCAACAATCCGGTTCTCGACCTCCACAGAAAACGGCACCAGCAAAAGCAAAACAATTACGATCAAATTTAAGAAGGAAAAATCGAGCACCTCCAATCCATCGAATCCTTTCTCACCAGCCACACCGTACAGCACGACGGCGGCTGGCTCGCCTCCTACGGGGACGGATTCTTCGTACGGTGCAAGCGATCATCAACCGCTGGCTTCGACGAGAAAATATTCGAAGCAACCGAAACCGACCGTCGAAGCAAGCGGTGGTGCGGAGGAAGGAGAGGAGCTATCGAATGATCACGATCATCGATCGCACAGTGGAAAGACCAAAGCCAACTCATCCTCCACCTGCAAAGCGTCCCGGGGTTCGAAACATTCGAAAAGATCGAAGGCCCGTCGCTCTTCACCGATCGGAGTCGATCTGGACGCCACACTCGTGCCAGAAGAAACGCGCGCAAACGGCAGCAATCGGATGGATGATGCTAATTTGTTGCTTTCGCTTTCGCACTCTGGGGAAAAGGATGATGATTCCTCACTCTCATTGCTATCGCATGCATCGGACGGTCGATCGAAACGGACGAAAGGCAGCTCATCCGCGAAGCGCTCGAAATCGAAGCGAGGTAGCGGCACCAGTACAAAGAAGCGCCCTCCAGCCCGCCGGTTCGTGTTGTACGACGAGGAAGAGGAAGAAGATAATGGGACCGTCGGAGACGAGTATTCCGAGGAAGAGGAGGAGGAAGAGCACGACGATGACGGCCTGCAGGATAAGTTCTACAGCGCGAGTATGAATGGCAATATCGAGGTGGATGCCGATGCTGTTCATATTGATGATGATGATGATGATGAGGACGACGAAGATGATGAAGATGATTATTATGTCGTACTTGAGGATCATAGTGGAGGTAGCCAGCGCAATGGTGTGACGCAAACCAAACGTATAGGACGTCCCGATGACGATGATTCATCGTATCAATCGAATTCGGAATTCAACACGTCTTTCAGCAACATTTCATTTGCCGGTGACAACAGTAATGGACCGTTCAACTATGCTGGAGGTATTGCTAGTGGCAGTGCTGGGAATGGTGGGGGAGCTAGTAGTGGTGGTGGTACTGGTAGCGGCAGCGGCGGAACAGGAGTCGGCGTTGGAGGAAATAGCTGTTCAACACCGATCCGTCGGACACAAACATCCACCAAAACTTCCACCCCAATCGGTTCGTTCCGGTATCTGCGAAAGCATGAATCGAATCTATCCAATCTGGGTCAGAACGAGGACTCGATGAACTCTACTGTGGCCGAGAGTAGCTTCTTCCAGGTGAACGAACAGGACGAGGACTCCAGGCGGCGTCGGCTGGAGAAAGCCCTCGCAACGATCGATAGCCATCTGACGAAATCGTTCGTCGATCCGTTCAGCAATGAGCTGTGTCGTGCGTTCTTGACGAAGGTTGACTTTCCGTCGCGCAGTAAAGAACATGCGGAACACTATAGCATCACCAACACGAATCTTCCGAAGCTTTCCAAGGGTCAATCGGTACCACTCGGTGGTACGGTGTATAACGTCGAGAAGGAGGTTGGCCGAGGATCGTACGGTTCCGTGTTCCGTGCGGTCAATACGCAAACCGGAGGTGTTGTCGCTATCAAGTACCAGAAACCGGCCAACACCTGGGAGCTGTACATCTGCACGGAGGTGAAGAAGCGACTGAAGAAAGTGAACATGGTAAGTAAGAGCAATCATTGATTCAGTTAACAATAGACATTCGGTGATTCGGCTATTGATACTGAAATACTGATACATTTAATCTTTCGTAATTGATAGCTTGCTGGATTCATGGATATATGTGCCGCTGTGATTGCACCGAACGCGAGCGTACTGGTATCGGAATTTTCTCAGTACGGATCCCTGCTGGATATCAACAACAAAATCAGAACGGCGACGACGAAGGTATGCAAAAGCGTGCAGTACTGATAAGAGTAACAATAAAACCGCTCAAACCGGGGTTTCGTT
>NC_064874.1:20302091-20319591 GCF_943734745.1 Anopheles darlingi | reverse complement strand
TGAACGTTAACAGAAGACTTATCTCAAGTTGATAGGCATTATCACAGGACAGGAAGGTAATATATTGACAGAAGAAACAGCTCTGTCCCTCGTCATCGAACGATTTGCTTATCGATAGTTGTACGATAAGAAGGGGCCTAGAACGACGCATAGAAATCCATTCATATTCAAACATCGGAATGGACCGGAACTAGGTTTATACACTATTTAAGTCTAGTCTGGGCTTTTGATTCTAAAGAACCTTTCATCTCTTTGCTCGGGCTAGAGGAATTTATGTAAGAACGGATCGATCCGGGAATCCAGAAATTCTCATCAAAAATTCAAACATAAAACCCTTGCGGCACCTTTGTAAGGCTTTGCACTTCAAAACATTCGACGAAACCGTATGACGTCATCGACGGTGTTGTTATTCGTTCATGTTTTCTCCATTTTCCACACAGTATCACTAGTATTTTCTAGTACGCACAAGAATGGCACGTTGCTATTGACTTACCTGATCGACGGTAAAAGCTCAGCAGCTTAACACCCTACGATTCGGTTAAGAAACGCAAAAAACTCTGAACCCCATCGCGAACCACCTCGCGAATTTTGCACGATTCATCGATTTCGTCGATTCGAATCCCATGTAGAAAAAATAATTCCCGCGTTCGCACTGAAGCGCCACATAGACGAGCGCGCCGCGATTTTGGTCGAGTTAGTAACCAAAAAGTGTCAAGACTCAGAGAACCGTTCGGGCGGAAGCAGAAAACGACTTCACGACTGAAACGGAATAGGCACCTTAGATTATTATTGTAATGATTAATTGACTAAAATATGGCTAACTCATTTAAATAGAAGATTCATAAAATATGAACAGGACCACAGCACCACACGCTAAACGGAACGTCCGGCAATCGAAATGGAAAAATAAGAAAGTTGTACTTTTTTGTTTCATTTGACGGGTACCAACATTTCTGGAATTTCCTATCGAGAGCACGAAACAATCGATAATCCACCTATGAAAGGTGAATTGAGAAACCAAAAAGCTGCTAACCCTTCGAAACAAATCACCTGTTGCGCATTCGATTGTGAGGTAAGTCCGACCGGCTATCGGATTTCCTAGCAGCCAACCGGCTCTAATAATGGAACCGCTGGCCTGTATCACTCTTCGGTCTGTTTTAAAGAGCGCAGTTCCAACCATTGATCCAGTGCCGAAATGCATCGTCAAGCATTACCTGGCACCTCAGCCACGGATCTGGTGGTTGAACTCTTTTCTTGTTCCTCTATTTTTAGCTACCACCCGGTGGCCATCCTGGACGCCTCGCAACTCGAACACTATCGATGCGCGAAAGGTTTTAAACATTGGCCATTGGCCACGTGTAGCGCGCGGCGTAAACGCTGAGCATCCCATTTGATACTGGCTCCCAGACGATTTGTTTAGTTTAATGTTGCTTGAAAAAAAGCGTCGTGGTTGCGCAATTCCAATCCACTCCATGCGCGAAGACTGCTATAGTTTGATGCTGTTGTTTTTTAAAACAATTTAGTTAATCGTACCTTTCGTCTCAAATCCCCTTTTTTGACGCTTGTTTGTTCAAAATTAGATACGCATGCCATACATCCGCAAAAGAATGAAGCCCCAAACTGTGAATCAGTTCGACTATCGGGATGCCAGTAGTATCATTTCCGCATTCGAAACCCGCATTCCATAGCGACCCATTCACTGACCGCGGGACAGTATCAATCAGGGGGCTTTTCCGAAGTAAAACACAATGTTCAATGTTTCACCGGATCGTTACACCTCTCCACATACGGGACCGGTGCGTTGCACGGCGAGCAGCGCCAGATCCATTATCATTTATCACACTCCGCCCTCATACAGAAGCCAGCCACCGAGTGGCCACTGGCTACGATCGCCGAAGGAAATGGATAAATAGGTTCCACTTTGCTGCTCCCTGCCCTGCACACGCCGGCGCATTCGAGCATCTGGTAGTTGATGGTGGCAGTCTGACGCCACCACCAGCAGTTCCGGAAGTTTGCGCTCCAACATGCTACCCAACCCTTCCCCCCCATTTGCCAAGCGTACAGAAGCCGCTCGAACAGACCGGAAGTTCCGGACACCGGAACCAAACAAAAGGCTTAGAGGCGTCGACCGGAAGCGGCAGCACCGAAGGCGCGCCTCCTCCACTAGTTCTACTTCACCCTCCACCTCTAGCACAAAATACCGTTCTGTGCTGCTGGCTAGTGAAAGGGCTAGCAACCGGCAACCAGTGATGATTACGGTCATGGCTGCCGGGTCTTATTGATGATTAACATTTATCATCATCCTGCGAGAAGGAAAAGCTGACGAATTACCACTTCGTCATCGTTTATTTTCAGCCATCGGAGAAGCGGAAATACGCAAATAACAAGAATGCGAGAAGCAGAATATGGACAAAACTATCGAGAATAGATAGCAACCGGAATGCTGCTATTCATTCTGGCTTCTGCGTGTGTTCTGTTCGGGCGATTCTTGGACAAACCCGCTTCATAGAACTTTCCATGCACTTTCCATAGAAGACGATTGGGCATTTAAAAATGTAAATTAATTTAAAAAAAAGTCCAGTTCTTTGAACGAAGGGTAAATATAACTCATATGTAAAATTAAACACAATCGCAATTGAATCACTCACAGACGTCGAAATGTTTCCTTCCCTGTATCCTGGATACAACCTCGCCAGGTTTGAGTCACATTCGAAGGGTTTCAGTGCTTCGCCCCTTTCTACCGCTAAAGGATATCATTCCCCCCCCCCCCCCCCCCCGGTCAATTTAAAGACCTTGCCCTACCAAAATGCCGAAAGACACGATTTTCCGCACTCTCCACACGCCTGATAGCAACCAGTATCGGTGTGCAGATGGTGTGCGAAATCGAACAAGCTAGAAAAGTGGAGAAAAAATGGGGGGGAGAGGGACCAAAATCTCCTTTCGATACACCTTTGCCCGCAATCCATAATGTACTCTTAATGCGGTGCCTACGACGTTGTTGTTGATGATGATGATGCGTACGCTTTCTCGCGAGGTTAATACGATGATTGCTCTATTGCTCTTTGGTGGCGTTCGGTGTCGTTT
This sequence comes from Anopheles darlingi, assembly GCF_943734745.1. Taxonomy (NCBI): domain Eukaryota; kingdom Metazoa; phylum Arthropoda; class Insecta; order Diptera; family Culicidae; genus Anopheles; species Anopheles darlingi. Next base: position 20,316,507 of record NC_064874.1, on the reverse strand, counting down.
CGTGCCATGCGTTCCGCGCCAAACACGACCACACGCGACCCACACGCGGTGCCCCGCTGCCCGACTAGCTTCGTTTCGATTGTTTCTTCATTGTCGGTAACAATGGAAATGCCTCCACGCAACGGAGCGGATGTGGTGCCGCTCAGGGGCGGCCAATCGTACCAGAGTACAACGACGTTGCCGGCAATAAAATAGAAAATAGGTTTGCAGATCATTTACAGTGACCCCATCCACTCGAGCACCAGACAGTTTCAACGTGGCAGGCAAGTCCGCTTCCGATCCAATCGCGAAATGCATGATCTGTAAATGCATTTAGCGTATGGATTGCAACGATTCTCTAATTGTTATTGAAGTCATACTGTTTTTGTCAAACGACGTAGGGCCATTAGTGGTTTGATTCACTTAACAGGGAAATATGGTTTATTGGTTTGGTTGGTTTTCAAATTAAATAAATAAAAACGATAGTTTTCACGATCAAATTTGCCAGATGCATTGAACCATGTTTAACTTGCCATGTTTAGCCAGCTTTGCTACAATTGATCCACAAATAAATCCATTGATCCCCACTAAACGTGAAATGACAATAACAGTATAGCGCCTTTAAGCTCTTTTAAAGCCGGTAAATAGCGGATTACCAACGTTAGTGCATCTTATTGGATTATTACTCAGCCATTTAAAGACCGGGCAACAAATGACATTCTTTCCTACGCCGCGAAACGATGACGACGCTCTAGCTGGATAATTGGTCAGCCCGACAAGCAGTGTGCCATGAAGTCATTCAACGATGCGGTAAAATGTATTACTTCTTTTCCCTGATTAAATTAAGCATAAAACATTAAAAAAAATCCATCAGAACTAGTCTGAAACCGAACCCTTTCTCTATTCGTTTGCCAGGTGCGCCAGGTACATTAATCCTAGCATGGTTGAAGTACTTCCTCAACCCAATGGCCCATAACCCCGAAATGCGGCTGGTATTCAAATGATTACCAATCTTTCCACATAAGGGCGCGTCCGGAGCGGTCTTTAGGCGATTGAAGCCTTACGCCGGTTTGATAAGCTGTACCACCAGGTAGGAAAGCAAACAGCAGGACCTGCGAGCTCAGATGGCCTCTAACGTCCTATCAGCTGCGTCACTGTTACCGGTTACCGGTTACCGGTTGATTCCGTTCCGTGTAAAACCATACGACACGTGGTGGTAACCACATGGGGTAGAAGCCCCCGATAGACAGCAGCAGCTGTTCCAACGACACTCGGCGGCTCAATACACTCTGCACAGCAGCGGGCAGCCAACAAACGGGGTGACCGTTACAACCGCCCGCACCCGCGTGGCAACTATCAAGATCTGTCCTTTCTGGTGTGCAATCCCTTCCGTAGGAAGCACTCCACAATCGGGTACGACTCCTCGGGCAAGGATTGTGTGGTGCGGTTGCGGCAAAAGAGGAGGTAAACGGAGCTGTATTTGAATTGGTACCGTTCCAGGGCAGTACCCCCTTTAATCGGGCACACGCACTTAGGCACGCACGACACCCTTACGCACGGGGAAAGGGTGCTGCGTCCGCCTAGGTGTCGGGCACGAACGAGCGTGGGAAATCAAGAAAAAAATGTGCTGCAGCAGCGACGGCGACAATCGCAGGGCTCGCAACCATCAGCACCGGGTCCGGAAGTATGTCTGTCGGTGGTGATCCCTCTCTTTCTACACGCATTCCGAGACCCTGGCACACATCACACGAGGCGCGCACTGTTTCAGGCTGTGTGAGGGAGCGAGGGAAGAAAAAATAAGGGACACGCATATGCAGGCTGCCATTGCAGTGGCTCCTCGTTGCTCGATGGAGCAGGGCGGATGGAAGGAGGGCCAACGGTGCATGATATCTGTCGGAAGGCGATACATAAATGCAAGCGGCAGACACAAGGTGGTGTGTGTAGACCAGGTGGTGGTGACGTGAGTTGAGTTTGGGTTTGCCATGAAACCATCGGTTGCTATGATCCAATCGGTGACAATAACGGATCGTGGACGAAAGATCGAAACAAAATCATGTTGGAAGGCCACTTTGCGGACGGACGGAGTAGGCGAATGATTAAGCGAGAGAAAGTGATTGGCTGCGTTGGCGCCTTGCTGCCAGTAGCGATCATCGTTTCACCGTTTTTCATTTTTTGCTTTCTTTTCATTACTTCTGATTGAGGGAAAAATACTCTTATTGGCGCCTACTCTACGGTGAAACTTTTGCAATCTGCATCATGAAAGTGGTTCGATGAGCTCAGGTACAGTGCAATAGTTTGCACACTGCTGTCCGATTTGTTGAGCAAAAGTAATGTAATAGTTCCTAAAGTATGCACTGTTTTGCTGATAAATCAAACCGCAATTCACCACTTTTTTGTGGACTACTTTCTTGCGATCCAGATGATCGATCTCAGCAGTTCTCCGTTTCGAACGGGGTCGTCACATGTGGACGACATGCGGCGAGATAGCCGGACACCGCGACCGCGTAGACCGCGTGTCGGTGCTCGCAAGGTGCCGACGCATCGTTACTGCGCCGTGGTGCCGTATTAGTGTGGCACGATTGGCGACCATCGACGCGCCCTCCCACACACGCGCACGAGATGGTGCGGTTTCTTCTCAAGGGTTGGGCGGAAATGTGGTCGCACACACCTCCCGCACGGTTGTTTGCCATAGAATCGCGTGGTTTTGGTGCTTCGGAAGTGGTCACATCCAGTGTGTGTGTGAGGAAAAGAGAGAGACAGAGAGAACAGCTTCGCTGGGGCGTACAGAAAGGGGTGTGGAGATGGCGCGACAGGAGATGCGATGACGACGGGTGGTGGCGGCAGCAGGCAAAACAAAGAGAAATAAAAAGACGGAGAAGCAGCGCTTGAACGGAACGGCCAACAATAACAACAACAACAACGCAAGCAAAATACCACCTAGAGGCGTATGAATGAATTACATGAATGAATGAATGCCTCATCCCACACACTCCCCGACCGACCGGTTCGTATAGTCGCTGTCGCTAGTGGTCTGTGTTTCGATCGTGGCCCGTTTTTAAATATGGATTCCACTTTACATTCCAACCGCACACTGGCAGGACATCGTCAGGATGTGGCTGGGTCACATCTCCCCTACTTTCCCCCCTACCTTACCCACGGAAAGCAGAGCCCATTCAGATTGGCGACGACATGTACTATCATGCCGACGACGTGGTTTTGCAATCCGTAATTGTTGTTTGAGGCAACACGTGCGCCTTCGTCAATCGGGCAGCAGCAGCGGCAGCAGCAGCAACATGAGTTTGTAGCTCATCATTATCATCACGGACTAAGGTGGCCGTGTTAAAGTGGTAGTACAGCCACTTCCCGCATCGTACAACTCGGACCCGCAAATCCTCTCCCTCCCCCCAGGCAAATCCCTTATTGCTTGTGGTGGTGATGCGCGCGAGAGAGTAAAGCGCTTCTTTTTGGTTTGCTTCTTCCTGGCTTTTACATATTTGTAAATGAAATTTAAACAAAACAAAAAATAACAAGCGAAAGCAAGCCCGCCGTCTTCGAGCATCCCCGTTGGGGCGGCTGCGGATGGGTGGGGTGGCCGGTTGTATTCGCGACTAGTGTCACGTCGACGCTTACATTTGCGCGTGCCTCTCAAGGCTGCTGCGATCCCGCGGCGCCTCCAGCAGCAGTTCTCCGCGGTTTTCGTTTTTCTTTCGTCCAGCGGCTGCTGCTGTTGCTGCTGTTGCCGCTTCTTCTGCCGTGTGACCTTCAAATGCAATGCGAGTGTTATTTGATTGTCGCCGTTGATGGGCCGCGTGTTTGGCCAACTGTGGGCGGTATTGATTGACCACCTGGCCGGCGCAACGGAACTAAGGATTCTCCCGATTGAGATTCGTCTTCCATGATAAACTGATTTCTAGACAAAACTAGAAATTGGTTTTTCCATTCTTTCGGTATTTTCTTTTCTTTGCCTTACATCGCTCGCAGTTGCGGCAACGAGCTAGCTCGTCAGGCAGCCGGCATTCCAAGGATTTTTTCATGATGTTAGAGAATAATTTCCTTGAGACATTATGATAAATTCGAACACAACATATAAAATTTGAAAACATAATGAACGCGAACACGCTTCGCCTTTTTAACGCACACTCGTGCCGAACACGTGTTGGAACACGGAACACGGTGGAATGTGTGCGTGTCGTCATCGGTCGCTTAAGCCTCCGACACACTGAACGCGTGATATGCGTTACATGGCAAGTTCCGCAAGCAACGCAGTGTACGGTCACAATTGGCACCAGCATGCCTAGCAAGAGTGCAAGTATCGCCTACTAATCAAAATTCTAGTAAAAAAAGGTGAATTTTTCCCATTTAAACAATGCTACTTAAAATTCTTAAATTTGATGGTCTTTGGGGACAGCACTTGCGGCACTTTTAGGAATTTCTCGCTTGTAACGCAGGTAACACAACCACCGCGCTCAGTGTGCGGTGGAGGCGCTACCACGAGCTCAACGGCACGCACATTTTCATTCATTCATTAGTTCATTTCCAGACGAGAACGAGATTTGTTGGTGGCTCCGGATTCGCGTGTTCCGTTGCCCCGGAGGACTCCTGGGCCTTCTATTGTGCAAACTGTTGTCCCCGTACTCACCGTTTCATCGAGGTGATTCTGGCGAGGTTTTTTTTTGTCGGGTTCTGGAACAAATAGAACACAGAACGCACGCAGCCGCTACTGGAAGTGACGATTTTTGGAGGAGATTTGTCGTCGTCGTTCGGTTTGGTGCAATGGTGGCAGCTTAGGCTATCCAGGCGGGGATCGGGGGTAGTGAAGTGAAAGTGTGAGTTGCCGTGGTGTTTGTAGGAATATTGGCCTTTTTATGAATCAAAACGCGCTGCTATCGTATCCGAACGCGGAACTGCACGCGCACGTGTGTGTGTGTGTGTGTGTCGATTGGTGGGTGTGTATGTGTGTGTATCCGTAGCGGGATGCTTTGATGTGCGTGCGAGGTTTTGAATGAAGTTCTTGGAAAGTGCGCGCGTGCGCCTGTGTGTGTGAACGCCAACGCCAACGAAACGGGTATTGGCTGCTGTGTGGCTGAAGCACCACCACCTCCACCACTAACAGCAGCAGCAGCAGCAGCAGCACCAGGCCTACACACTCCTTAGTGCGTGGAGTTTCATCCAACTTTATTTGCAAAAGTGCCCACCAGTGACCCCCCGCCCTAACTTGTGACACAGAACAACAGCACACTCCGCTTGTGGAAGAGAACGCAAAGTGAGAATCAGCCACGACGGGCCACGGCAATCCAGTCAACCGAGAACAACGCACCAGCAGCAGCAGCAGCAGCAGCAGCCGCCACCGCGCGCGTCCAAGTTGCCCAGCCCCGTATTCAACATCAGCTCTGCCCCGTTACCATAGTTATGGATTCAATATGGCTGACGACACACGTAAAGTTCGTGTCGAGGAGCAACTGAAGATCAAAATAGGTAAGTTCCTGAGCCCCGTGGCCGTCGTTATTGCTGGTATATTGCGGGCTGCTGCGTACGTGCCCAAAAACGTTCCGCGAGGCGCGAGTCGAATGAGCAGTGTGTGTTTGTGTGTACGTGTGCGTGTGTGTGTGTGCCTCTACGATAATCGTACATCGCCCCGCAGTTTGCTTCTTGTGCGTTTCCTCCGTTGCCTTGTGCTTGGTGCTGTGGTCCGGTTCGTGGTCAGCATCACCGGAAGTAGCAAATAGTGCACGGGTTTTGTTGTTGGCCGCAACTGGAAAGAGTGAGCGGGAGCGCGAGGCAACCGCAAATTGAGCGTCTGGGCCTTTACCATTCACGAATCTCGAACGCTTGAACATCGAAGATCGGTCCGGAGGTGTATTTCCAGCGGGGCAATATCGGCACCCGACGCACCCTCGCCGCTGTTTGTACCGTGTTGGTGTGTGCACAACGATCGACGGTGATCTTGCTCGCTCTTGGAGGAAACCAGGCAGTACAAGTGCGAGTGAGAACGACAGAGACGACTGCTTGCTTGCTGTCTTGATGCTAAACGAATCGACGGCTGATTAGTTACAGCTGAAATTGAATGTCAACAGAGCAGAGGGAGGGAGTTTGGTGTGGAGGAGACGGAGGAGAGTGATGTTCGCCAACGCCGCCAACAACAAACGGACTCCGCGTGCCATGCCAAGTTCTCGGCCCGCAGCACAACTCCCACAGCACGACCAGCAGCAGACCAGGTGTTACGAAAATCTCGATTTCCGAATCGATTCACCGTGGGAAGTACCCTCCAGATCCGTCTGCGCGGTCAGGTGTGGGTGGAAAATGGAAAATCGATTCAACCATCCTTCGCCGACGAAGCCGTCTTCGACTGGATTCAAGGAGAGGAATATCGCGGGATTAGAAATAGAAAAAAAACATCGAAGCAAGCCTTTTCGTCGTCGCAGCCATCCCGGGGCGGCACGCTGCTCTGCCCAGAGAGCCCCAAACGCCTCAGTTACCTGCCATTGGCTAATGAAGACGATTACAGGCGACCCGAGCGGTGGAAGGTGGCGAAGAATGGGACGAAATTTCCCACTTTTTTTTACTTTCTCTCTTAATTGTCACAACCCCCTAGCCACGAACGATGAGAGCCGAACCAGCACATGAGGGCCCGGAACGGTGCGGTATCGTAGGATAGCCGGAAACAATAGACAATGGTGTGGTGGTGGATCCCGTGCCGCACTGTGCCGCAGCTCGCGGGTTGCTATGTTTGAAAATGCAAAGTTGCCTCTGTCGCCGCTTGTTGGGATTTGGGAGAAGGGAGGCGTAAAGGCAGGCCTCTTCTATTGGTCTGCGTCTCCTCCTGTCCACTCTGGCATCCCAACGGAAGGCACCAGCATGGCGCCACCGACACGGCCGCCACCGCCATCGCCACCGCCATCGCCACCGCCTGCTCTTCCCACGGAGAGGAGGGGATGTTTTTGATGAATTTTGCTTTCAGTCGCGGCGGGCTCGCGGCATGCCCCGTTTTTCACGAGCTTGTTGTTGTGATTATTGGAGTTTTTCATAATTAAAACGTGTGTGAAAAGCGTCCGAGCCGAGCCGCATCATCCAGAAAGGAAGAGTGAAAGTGAGACGAAAACGAATTTAATTAAGACAAGCGCCCTCCCCCTGCGGAGTAGAATGGTAAATGGCCTGGTGGCGGCCACCCTCTATTATGAGTGGTTTCGGAAGCAGTAGTAGCAGCTAAGGATGGAAGATCTGCTGGAGAAATGGGAGCAATTCTCACACGTCTTAAGTGTACTGCTCATTGGCGTATGCGCCATGCCCTCCCTCAGGTGAAGCCGCCTTGACAAGACGTCCCTACGATCCCACTTGGCTCGACACACACGCACGCACGCACGGCCATGAAGCAGATGTCATTGCAGCGATGAATGGAATCCCTCCACCCTAAAACAGCCCTCCCCCCCCTCAAAAACACAATGGCACACAGATGCCAGCGCGGCTGAGAAGAAACCTCGCTCGCTCGATGGCCGCACGATGGAGAGAAAACGATCATAATTAAGTCGAATGAAATAGAAAGTAGTAAAGTGGTCGCCATGCTGCTCGGACCTCGGACTACTGCTCGGGTGGTGCAATTGTGAAGCATCATTGATGCTCCGAGATGCTAATGTACCATCCACCTTCTATTCGCTGATCTCTCCTTCTCTGACGTCAAGGTAGGCGGCGAGTTGGCCTTGGACGGCGTCGGTCACAATGGAATCCCAGTAGCAGCCAGCTATCCTGTGAGCCGCGATCGAACCTCTTAACGGACAAGGTTTGGCCGATTAGCAACGCCCCGGTGCATCTTCTTTTCAGCCAGTCAAGAGAAGCCAATCATGATCGCCAGATGGCAGTGTAGATGATTGTGAAGAACCTCGGGTGATGGCATAAGGTGGCGCCCCTACCTGCCACAAAGAACCGGATATGCAACAATGGCCAACAACACAGGTCTTGACTGCCACTGGATTCCTCTGCGAAGATGATCGGTCATTGATCGGTCGGTCGGTGTCAGTGACGTCTTGTATACTGCACTTAAACCAGCAACGAAACAAAGGACATCTTCATCCGATCACACGTTCAGCCCTTCTATAACATGGCTATACCTAGAGACTCGGCCGACAATTGGACACACGGAGGTCATCTGTCGATCGCAATGACCAACGATCGAGCGATTAATTAATCTCTAATGCAACTCACCATGTGCGTCTTGCAGATGCAGATTCATGATTCACCTCGCCTCGCAAGCGCAACAATGACAGTCTGTAACTGGGGCATCCGGAGCGCGCACTGCCTTTCGAAGAAAAGCCTGGCAGACATGCGCACGATCATTGTTTTCTATCAAAATACCACGTTCGCCTGTTCTAACAAACACAGTAACCGGAAGCAGTAATTAGTGATGCCTTAAGCGGAGCAGCTGCAGACGGCGCCGCATCAGCAGCAGCTACACACGCACGTTGTGTGTCGGCCACGATCTCATGCGTACAACATCATTGTTCGGCGTAACGGCAATGATGGCGAACGATCACTATCGCTGCCGCTGCCTCTGCCCTAGAACAACGGAAGGATAGCTGTGACACAGAATCTGACTCACTCACGATCCATTCTCTCCGGCAAACAGCGCGCATTGACGTGCGCCGCCTGGACAGTAAGAGGGGGGGGGGGGTATCTCCCCGTGTACTACCCCTCCAAAACCTTACCTACGCTGCCAAACGTTGGTTTGTCTGTCGGTCGGTCGGTCGGTCGGTCGGTCAACCGCGAACCGGGCGCACGACTGACGCCAACAACGAAGGCGTGCTGGTCATTGGGAACGGATGCGCACCGTATTGGGATTTTGAGCTTTCGGTCACCGTATGATTCATCACGCGAGGGTATTCGATTCGGAGTGCACATGATCGGATCGGATGATCGGGCGATGATGCACGATCGCATTACACGCTGGCTGTGCTTCAGAGGATAGATGCTTTTATTTTTTACAAAATGGTTTCTGCATTATTAGACGAAACGAGGGTGTCGATCGAATCTATCGCAAATCGGACCCCAAATCGGAAGTATGTGGACGAAAAGTCTCTTTTTATCGAAATTAATACCAACCAAAAGAGAGGAAGAGGGAGAGAGGGGTAGCACAAGCTCCGCCAGCCTTAATTATGAATCACTTTCATGATTGCCCACTTCATTGGCTTTCCGTGTCCCGGTTTATGAGGAGCAGCAGCAGCAGCAGCAGCGCGCGGCGGCTTCATCGGCCCCAAAAACAGCACAACCCATTACCGGAGCTGCACATTGCGGTCGTCTGCCTATTTTTAGTGGATTTTGTGTTGTGGTGCTTTTTTATGTATTACTTCGTTGTCCAGTGCCAGTCCAGTGCTGGCTGGCTGGACACCGAAGTGATCGCCGTAAGGTGTGTGTGTGTGTGTGTGTGTACGTGTGTGCCGAATTTATGATTCCGCAGATCGACAAAGTTCGACGATCACGGCCACCACCAACCATCATTATCATCATCATCATCATCATCACAGCCCCTGAAGCACAGGTTGTTAATGTACGCGGGCTGGTGTGGGGTGGGTTGATGATAGTAGCCCAAGTTGGCTGATGCTTATTTTATTCAGCTCACTCGCCAATTCCGGAAGTACCGCAATCCAGATGAAACTAAAAGACAAATGGATAGCAGGAGGCAGAGCGAGAGAGAGAGAGAGAGAGAGAGCGTGCGCGCGAGAGATACGCAGAGAGATTGAGATCGTACGAAACCGAGATCTCTGCTTGATGTGATGATGAATGTGTATTCAGGAGAAGCAAGGAAGAGCAGGTGCGAGGGAGCCCTCTACTCAGTGACCTGAATCCTGTGGCACCCCCTGCACCAACCACACCACACCACAGTACCTCTGGTGCTAGCTGATCCGAAACGCCGTGCGTGCCATACCTTTAATGGTTTAATTAGCACAATCGCACAACAAGCACCACCACCACCACCACGACAACCACGGCGACTCCGACCAGCTAGCGGATCGCGGAGGCGCGCGTAGGACGTTTATGATAGGTATCGCGTCCGGTGCGAGCACTGGAACCCCGACCTGGGCGCCCATTGCCATTCGCGGATTGAAGCCAGTTCGGTTCGCGAGCTGACGTGCTTCTCCTCCCTTCTGCTCGCTGCGGCTGCGTGCATGCGTACAGTAGCGTTGTAGCGTTGTAGTAGCAGTAGCCCGTTTTAAGTTGCGGCGACACAACATTTTCAATCGGAAAATGCGCTTTTACCATCCACGCGAAACCACAACAACCATTTAGCCGATCACCGGTCGTCGTCGTCGTCGTCGTCGTCGTCAAGTCCGTTCGATGGAGGTCACCCCTCCTCCAATCGTGTGATACGCAGCACCCCTAGAGCTGTGACCGTAGGTGTGAGTGTGTAGGGGACACACTTTAATCTAATGCCAACCCAAGATGTGGGTTTAAAATGACGGGAGATGAAGAGAAAAAAAATATCGATAAAACACCCACCAGGGTGGGTCCACCAACCCACTGGCCACTGTCGTCTGTGTCGGGTTTGATCGCTCGATCGCCGCTGGTGATGATCGTTGAATTGGGCCCCCGCTAGCTAATAATAATAATGCCATCCTTCCTTCGCCTTCGAAAAGCGGAGGGGATACAACAATTTGTAGTAGAAAAGATAGTATTTAACCATCAAATGGGTTCCCCGGTTTGTCGAATCTGTCTCATTGGGTTGGTTTGGGGGACATGCGGGCGCGAAGCGGCCAGCAGAGAGACACCCGCCAGAGATCCGCATCCCACGATGCGCACGACGGCGACGCCCGCGAGATGAAACTTTCAATTTTTCGAAAGTTCCTCCCGAACGAACGACAAATGGGCTCTCGGACAGCCTAGCTAGCTGGCTGGATGGCTGGCTGGCAGCCTGGCTCGATCAATAGGGAGACCAGACCTGACATGGCACGTCGCCGTCGTCGTCGTTGTCAACGAAGAGGAGGCAGACGCGTCGCTTGTTGTCGCGCCAGGCGTTGACATGACCCAACCGAGATCGACACGTATTCTGTCGTCCCTTATTACCCACGATCAACCCCCGTTTTTCTCTCAACTTTCCATTTAATCGAAGCGGAGAGCCCTTTAATCTGTGATCTGTGTCGGGGAAGGGGAACACCGCCAAACACCACCACCGAACGCAACCTGTCAATCCGGCCGACACACAATCGAGAGCAAGCGCTCTTTAATATCCGGATCGATCGAATGGCACTTCCGCTCTCGCGACCAAATCGCGGCCGGGGACCGCACGGGATGTGTAATTGTTACGCACGTTATGCGCGCACCGTCGAGAATGGCGTAACCGTTCGATTGAACTGAGAGGTGACAAACGTGTTGCGATCGTGCGGCGGCGCTCACAAGACCTCTCGAGAGACCCCCTCCGGTTATCATCATCACCCTCGTCGGGTGAACGATCGTACTTTCCGCCTACGGAGAAATGTCACGTTCCCCCTCCCCTCGTTCGCGATGATCACTGCACGTCCGTGGCATGCGGGAAGATGATTGGCTTTTCTCCTTCCCAAACACCGACCGTGTGCGGTTCCATCTCTCCGGTGTAACTAGAGGGTTCGGGCATTGGACTAGACTTAGACGTCTTACGCAAAGCCATGTCGCCGCCGCCAAATTGTGATTGTCCAGACGCACCAGACCAACCGCCGGGTGTGTGTCGCTCTTGTGCAACACTCTTGTGTGCGTGTGTGTGTGTGTGTGCAACATTGTCCATGCCGGTGGGCCGGTGTGTAGGAGAAGGTGGAGGGTGGGCGATCGCGTTTGATGAACTACCGCGCTCGTTGAACCGCCACTTGACTTGAACGACGAAATATCGATGGCCATACCGGCGATGAGCGATGGGAGAACGGGGGCAAATGTGCTCGCGGCCCCGAGCCCTACTACTACAACCAGTGGCAACACCGGAAACTCCCAGTGAATGTCCCAGTGCTGTTGCTATGCGGGCACGCCGCTGCCGCCGTAACCAAACATCGACGTCCATCAACCTACACATGACGCCTTGTCCGAGGTCCGAGCTTGTCCACCCTACGTGAGCTACACGCTACACGACGCAATCCAATACACGTCGATGGCGCAACCCCGGCAAATGATCCCCAACCTACATCTCCCAGGCGACCGGCGACGTCGTCGCGCTACGGAAAAGGTTAAGTAGACGACGCGGTCACCGTATCATATCCGGTGATCGCCTCCGCGCCATCACAAGCACCATCGGCACGCGGGTTATTCGCTCGTTTCGTTTCTAATGTATGAAACATTCCTTCCAGAGCCTTGCGCGTCCGAGTTGTGGCGCAAAAAAAGAAGCTAGCAAAAAGCGCAGCAGCGAGACAGCGGAACAGAGAGGGGCGGGGTGATGGGTGGTGCGTACGCGCGATCCACACCGCCCGGTCTCGGTTGGCCCGGAAGTTGTGCCCGGTTGGGTGGATTTCAAAATGTTGGATGATAGGGGCAGCAAATGAATGGAAGTAGCGCCGGAGTACATAGTTGAGACACACATGGCGAGGCATGGCGTTGTCAGCCAACCGAACGACCGGTTATCGGTCAGGAAATTACTCTATCGCATCGCGCTTGATGAGTTATGGTGAGGGATTGGTGAGGGGGGGGGGGGGGGGTGGAGATGACACACATGGCCTCTGTGCTGCCTCTGCCGCATCTTCTCAAGGCTCCAGGAACGAGAAGAAGAAGCAGCGTGCTGTCCGGCGGGACACGAAATAATACACACCCCAAAGAGGGAAACGAGACATTGTTGTCTCTCTATCTGACACGGCGGACTGCTGCTCTGGCCTGGTCTGGTGGTGGTTGGCTAGGTCAAACACTATCAAGAAGCAAGTCACAACCGTAGAACCGTTTGTCCATGACAGACACGACCGTTGCGTTGCCACTGCGCGTCTTTCTGGTGCGCGCTATCTCGCTGACGATTGGTCACGTTCCGGCGTAAAGGGAACGAGATGCACTAGCGGAACAACGGGGAAGGGAGCCGAGGAGGAGTTGCTTCCGGAGAGTCGCACGAAGTCTAGCGGCCACCGTCACCATCACCACCATCACACAGTCACAGTCGCACAGTTTGCAGTCGGGTGTAAATGTAGTGTAAATATGATAATTGATCACCCTCATCCGCTGCTGCTGCTGCTGCGCACGGTTCTATCGATAGCGAGAAAGGAGGGGGGAGAGCCACGCTAATGGTTTGTCTATCTTAAGTCGGCGTAAACGGCTTGCGCCGGCGGTGCTCCCCGATGGGTCACCTCAATTAAAGCTCTACTGATTAGTCCGGCGAGCTAATTGCTTCTCTTTCCGGACCGAGGAGATGAGCATAGTTTGCAGTGTCCTGTAATGGATTAAGTTGGCAGTATTTGTGAACAGAGTATTAGCTGGAAGGAGTTAATGAAGCGCAGTACCGTATGATAGGTGGAAGTTCACCGCCTCAACGAGACCATTGCTATTCCTTTTCAGACAACCCAAGGAGCCTTCGATCACAGTTGCTCATGAGTGAGGCCGCTCCACATAAGCTGCTGAGCCCGAGAAATGAATCTCAGTCGGCCGTACTGCTGCAACCTTATGAAGCAACCCGCAATGCACGTCAGCTGCCTTCAACTGGCCCCTTCCCCGGAAGGCGCTCAACTGTAGAACGACTTTCTCAGCCCCCTCAGGGTTCTTCGTGTGCAGCTTGCATCGTCAACGTTTTGACCAAACCTTTTTTTTCACTGACCTGACAGGAAGAAGCATTCTTCTTTCTCTCTTCTTGTCCTCTTTGCCTTTGTGCTCGCGGTTTCTTGGACTCCGAAGATCGACATCGAAGTAGGCAGCAGCAGCAGCAGCAGCAGCAGCAGCAGCAGCAGTTGTCTCTCCGAACGAACGGGGCATCACGGGTCTGCCTTGCGGTGGTTGGTTTGCCCGTCGAACCTGAGTAACCTGATCTCCGTTCAGCGGTAAACACAGTACTTCCTCTGTCCTTCTTCTGAAGCCCGGTCTCGCCCGGGCGGGCATTCATGCCCTTAAACATCCCTTAATGAGAGCGACAACGTGGTGTGGTGTGTGGGATCGTCGGGACGACGTTGGCTGGTTGGTTGACTGGTTGGTACACTTTCTGTCGTCCGGCTACTGCACTAGTGCTTGTTTGTTTTCCTTTCTCGTGGTTTTCTCTGTATTTTGAGTTCGGGCTTCAGCTTCCTGTCTGCCGAGCAATGAGGTCCTCGCCGAGAGAGAAGGTCCCACGCTTTCGTTGTTGTCACCGTGTGGGTCTGTCTGTCGGTGAGAGAGCAAATGGTGGTTCCGTTGAATGGTTCCTGATTTTGAGTTATTCGATTCCCACTCGCACTCTCACTACCGGTGTTGGTGGCGTGTTGCACACCGTGCATTCTTGAGCGTGAGACATCGGTGCAAGAACACGCTGCTGCTGCTGCTGCTGCGGCGA
>NC_064874.1:20287091-20297091 GCF_943734745.1 Anopheles darlingi | reverse complement strand
CAGTTTATTATACCGCTGCTCAACGCTGATAGTCTCGTTGTGCGCGTTGTCCGCTTGAGTATTTTTTTCTTTTCGTAACCCCACCGGAGTGTGCGTGCGCGATAATCAACGCGCGAGAAGCGTTTGCTTGTGGCACTGTTCATTCATAGAGAATCCTTTTTTTCCTACGCTCGATAAGAGCGTTTATGTCCGTTAGTCGTCTGCGGACTTTGTGAATGAAGTCAGCCGGTGCGCTTGTACCTACTGCAGCATATGTTGGTTAGGTTGCTCTGCTTCACTTACTGGAAGATATGAAAGTGTGGGATTTGGATGGATTTATTAGTGCTTGCGGGTGCTGGTAGCATAAACATAGGTACTCTTTAGCTAAGTAGAACCTAGAAAATAAAGAAAAAATGAGGTGTTCTGATGGTCGGTTGAGCTTTGTAGCACAAAACCACAAGTTCCTATAGCCGCTGGTCTCGTTACATTCTTCTCTCTTTTTTATATTCACAGGATGAGCAGACAACTCGTACGCTCACACTGATCTCGAAAACGATTCAATCGTTGGGCAATCTGGTCAGTTCACGATCAGCACAGCAACCGTGCAAAGAGAAGTACACCGAGCAGCTGTACAAGCGGTTCTGCACTGAGCAGCATGTCGAAGCAATCAAACACTTCCTGGAGGTGATCTCGACCGTCGGTGGACCGACCATAGCAGTGAACCAAGATGCGGCCACGGAGCAATCGAGTGCCCTAGAACCGGTAGTGCTGAAGGAAGGGTAAGCATTATATCTCATCCTAATACGACCAATGCCTGCATCATGAACTCCGAAGGAGATCACTTTATACCGTCTGCATCAATCACTCATGTTTGGTCACTCAAAATTTGGTTAAATCGATCCTGATCGCTCATTATTCGTGCGTATGTGTGTGTGTGTGTGTGTGTGTGTGTGTGTGTGTGTGTGTGTGTGTGTGTGCGTGCGTGTGTGTTTGTATCTGTTGTTTTATACTATTGCCTTTTTTCTTCGTCTTAACGTCTGAACTCACTCCGTCTTAGTATCCATTTGTAACTACTACTGGCTCTTTATGATCATCGCTCTCCTCTGTCTCCATTTTCCATCGCTCATTTCTGACTATTCTTTTCTATTCTATTTTCTTCTTAACACATCTTTCTTCCTCCTTTTCTCTTCACCAACTGCGTGGCGTTGTGCACGGCTACCGAAATCAATTGGAAATCGATTTGATGAAATCCTACGAAATGCAAATTGAAACCACCAACACTACCACCTCTCACTCTCGATCATAATGCATTGCCTTCTATCTGGCGATTGGGTTCGAATCAAACCGTATGATTGTTGCAATTGGAAACAAAAATACGAAATCCTTTCATATAACGACGTGCACCACGCGTGCCACTTGCGTTCCGCGACATAATCGCAACTGCGTTATCTGGTGTGAAACTCACTGTTACTACACGGCATCGGCCGCGAAGCGAGGGGTAAGTTTGGGTTGCGATTGCCGGTTTGTTGCCGCGTTGGCTACCGCTTGTCTATAATGGTCTAGCAGACTCTATTTGCTGCCGTATTGCTTCAGTTTTGCTATAAGTGTATCAACGTTGTAATCATTCCTTTGGTTTCTTGGCCTTGGCTTCATAGTGTATCATTTTTTTCAGTTCTATACACAAATATCACAAATCTGGCGTGCGTCTGGCGCTTCCGAATGAATTTGTTGTTTGGTACATGTTTGATGTGTAGCAGCGATCTTAGCAACCAGCTGCAGTCAGCCTTCTTTGCAGAGTTCCTTACTTGAGAACAGGACTTTAAATTTATGTTTCTGTCTTTTCGGTTTTGCTCAATCAATGTTCTATGTGGTGAAGCAAACAACAATGCGCTGCAAAGCTTCTCGATATAGCGAGCATAGCATTGTTCATGCTCAACTGTATGTGACCGATGTACAACAGAGCTCCGTCGAGGTGGACCCCACCACCATACGTTCGCTCGAGTGTCTGATTTGGATTTTCATCACACAACCAGCAAACCATTCTGGTGCTGACAGCAGCTCATACACGGTGTTCGAGAATGTTATCATTTTCTTCATTTAATTTAGTGTTTTTAGTGTTATTGGAATATTTCACCTGACTTTAGTGTAGCCGGGATATGTTTCGACATGTTTTGAAACCAACTTAAGTTGCAACGTTTGCTTTATCTAGTAGTAACCATAGACTCTATTAGCTACCGTTGCAAAGGGCAACGAGGACAGTCAAAGAAGCACTAACGAGACGTGGTTTTTGCTACCTTTCGCAGGATGATGACGAAACGTACCCAAGGACGCAAACGGTTCGGCCGGCGGAACTTCAAGCAGCGCTACTTCCGGCTGACGACGCAATCGCTAAGCTACGCCAAGGCAAAGGGAAAACGATTCATCTGTGATATACCGCTGACCGAGATACTGGCTGTCGAGCGGCTCACCGAGCGCAGCTTCAAGATGCAGAACATCTTCCAGGTAGGTGTAGGGACTACGCCTCAATCCATCATCAGCTCTCTCTCTCTCCATTCAAGCGATCAGTTAAGGTGTAAGCGCATATGAGTGTGGTTTGTTAAAAATTGCAGTGTATTGCTCTATCCATATTTTTAACATTATATACTTTCGCTTTGTAGAAGTTCTTTCATTAGTCAACCACTTTATCTTTACACAGTGTACTCGTTATGATAGGAGGAAATATGAAGGCTATCTGTGCGTCCGACTTTCTTTCAAAGCACACTTGCCTGGGTTCGCATATGCTGGGTGGTACGGACGGAATGGTATCAACCTACGTATCCGTTGGCGCTGGGCGAATGAATGGCGCCGTGGTCTTAAACCCCAACCCCACAGGAAAAAGCGGTCGAAATATGAAGCCGGCAATCATTAGCAGCAACTATCAGCGACCGATACTACGTGCACCAAATGGGTTCAGGTCCTTCTTTTTTTTTTCTTTCTTTCCTCATGCCTCATATAAGGGGTATGTGGACGCCACAATCGTCTTGCGTGTGACATATTCGTGGCTCTGCAGGAGGGATCAGTCTTGAAGCGCAGCTCAGTTAAATTCCTCCCCATGAGCACATCGCTAGAAGCAAGACAGACACTACTGAGGGCGCAGCACGCACAATTCACTGTGAGAACCCCTTACCATTAGGGCATTGGGGCATACCAACAAAGGAAAAGGGCCGCATGAAAGAATATAGAGCTGTTGGCCACTAGAGGCAGGCTCCGCTGGTGGACGCAACCAGATGGTGGTCGGCACGGGAGTACATATTTCCAAAGAAACTTGCTGACTTGACTAGCTTTACGCACGTCGTTCTCTCCAGTCGCCAACAGTACCATCGACGAATAGCAGTCAACAATATGACTGGCTCGATGGAGAAACTGAACATAATTGTGGGAATTTCTTGGTTTGGAAGAGACTCCAAACGCACAAATCATGCTCCGCACCGTGACTGTCTTGGGCCAGTTGGCCCACATAGGCAGCATAACTGAAGCTAGCGTTGAATGAATTGAGAGAGCGAGAGAAATAGATGAAGGCAGTGAGAGTGAACGAGACAACGCTGGAAAAGCGCTGGAAAACTCATCCGCCATCCTTCGCATGGGAAACGGCTGCAACATGCATGCCAGTGAAACAATGGATACGGCACAGAAACAATTGAATGTGCAAGTTGAGCCGAAGGAAAATTATGGTCCGTCCAACAGAGCCCAGAAGAGCCCACCTCGGCTTACCATTATAGCATTCCATGGGGCCGCTCCGCCTTTTTCTCCCCGTCACCTCCCAGTTGGCCTGGCCTGAAGTTTCCCTTTTATTATTGTTCTCTGCTCTCTGCTCTGTACACGCCACGCAGTTTCGTAGAAGAAAAACGGAGGAGAATCTCGAAGCATAGAGGGTGCCGAGGAATTGAGGCCACTGAAAAAGGCGCAGGCGCGCACTGCCGTTACCAATTGCCAATGTGGCTATGTCCATGATGTGTGTGTGTGCCCCCACTACATCCATACATCACTGCCCTCCTGCTCGAATGGCCTTTCGCCATTCATGAATGTAATGTATGTTGCGTTCGTATATGTATGTGGTGAATGGGTGGGCGGTAAGGTGTGTGCTTCTTTGCCTTTCCTTTGTTTATGTTGTTCCCACGAGCAGAGAGAGGGAGGTGGTGGGGCAACTTGAACCTCAGTTCATTCATTTTGCGTCAGGTTCATCGTACCCCTCGGTATCCCTTCGCCAGCAGGAAGAAATCCAATATCCCCATTCATGATATAAGGATTTGCTAATGCTTCGAAGGTCGTATAGAAGGGGGCGCAGTTTGTCTTCAACATTGACATCAACATCATCATCGTCGTCATCGGTTCTTGGTTCGCTGGCCACACATGGTGCCGCCGAGCACATGGTCAAGTGAAACCACCTGGTGCATTCTTGACGCTTGCATTGTTCTGCAATAATCTGAGAATCAGCCAACAGGAACCGACAGCCGCCACGCCGTTGTGCATGTAATAAGAACAAATTGCTAGGTTGAGAAGGGCATTCAACCTGGTGGTGTGCGGTTGGTAGCACCCCGGCCCCCACAGGCTGTTCGGCAGAATTTTCTTGGGTGCGAATGAAAAAAAAGGCCTTATCATCGTCTCACCGCAACAGTACGCAAGGAACACTTTTTCGCCATTTTTCCCTTATCTGGGTGAGCGAATGTATTGCATCGCTTCCTGTTTTGCAATTGATAACTCTTTCCAAACTCTGCGATTGGAATGAATGAAATTAAATTGAAGTGAAATGAAACAAGAGGAAACCTTCTATTACATTTCCAATCCTCTTCATGCGTTCTTCTTCGTTTGGCGATTATCTGATCCATCGTTCGTACTTTCATTGGCAAAACACTTTCCATATCGGTTTTTTTTTAGTTATTTCTACCTACCTCTTGCTCATTGCATTAAAGGCTTGTTGTTAGGTTATTCATTTGTTGTCGACAGTTAAGGTTTCCGGGATGTGTGAAAAACGATTAAATCTGTTATGTCATCAAATGCTTTATGGAAGTGTTCTAGGTAACTCTTCTAACATAGATTAAATGTCAATGCACTTTTAACTACAAAAGACTTACAGTAAAGCATAACGATCTTCGATGCGACGATATTTAATATTACTTTCTTTTTGTTACAGATCATCCGAAAGGATCAGCGGCCACTGTTTGTGCAAACGGCAAATTGTGTGGAGGAGAACGAGTGGATCGATCTGCTCAACAAGATCTGCCAGAGTAACAAGGCCCGGCTCGTTAACTTCCATCCGCGAGCGTACATTAATGGAGTGTGGACCTGGTACGTAATAGCGATCGATTGTGATCAACTAACAAAAGGATGCAATCTCTTGGACTCTCGCACGGATCAGCATTGCTAACGTATTTATTTTCTTCTAATTTTTTCGCTTATCCAGCTGCAATGAAGGTGATCAATACGCACAAGGCTGTACGCCGGTATCGTCGAATCCCATCCAGATGGAGCTCGCTACCGCTCTCGATCCGGCCCGCGATCTACAGCGCATCCACTCGCTCATACTGGCAAACTTTAGCAGCCTGGAGGTTCTGGATCCGGCTATCAATTCGACGGTGTGTGAGGATCCAGCCGCTGCCCGGAAGACGATCAAGAAGTTGAACGAAATAGCGCACCACCTCGAGCAGATCCACCGTCGCTACAAGCTGACGTTGGTTCGCGATCTCAAGTACGGCAGCCGGCTGGCACCGATCGGTGACGATAACTATCTGCACATGTCACGGGCCGGCTTTTCGGCTGCTCTCGTAGCCGCCGCCTCAAGTGCTTCTAGTGGTGGTGGCGCAACCAATGGCGGCGGTGGTATGCAGCTAGCTTCCTCGTATCAACCGGATAGCGGCAACGGTGTAACCGTTGCCAATGGTAACACCGCGGTTACCGCCGCCATAAGCGTTGTGTCCACGACGCCACACTATGACCATGGTGGGACTGGCGGTGTGACACTGTTTTATCCGCATCGAAACCATCTGATGCGCGGCGCCGAACTGGATCCCCTTACGCAGTGTTAACGTTGATGACGGTGAATCACCGGTATCACAAGCGCCAAATCGTCACAGGGACAATCATTGGGTTCTCTTTTACCCCGTCGCAGATAGGAAGCAGGAGCGCGCTTGAAAGCTATTTATTTTTACCACCTAATACAACATCTTCCGGATGGCTCCGAGTGTTTGGCGAACAAAGAGCGCGGTCGTTACCTGCGGCGGTACCGGAAAAATTGAAGTATTTGTTGGAACGCGAGCCTTTACATTGTCTATCTTTTTCGGCGAGGCGCACAATGCAGCAGTTAAGAAATAGGACAGACTTCGCTCATGCACAAGAGAGAGAGAGAGAGGAGGTCACGAAATTGACGTACGTGAATAGTGAATGCAGGTTAGATTATGTTTAAGTTCAACCACGACGTGTGTCCTAGGTTGTATTACAAGTGATTGAGTTGGCGTTTAAATGTGACGCGGGCGGCTGCACATCTGCAGTAAAAAAAAACTCCTCGAGCTCTCTAACTTCGGATCCGAATCCGGATCCGGTCCTGGAACGGCCGGATACTTAGAGGAGTAAGGGATGGGGGCGGGAAGATAATGTGTGGTGAAACCAAAAACAGTTCTTGTGGTAGAGCTATTTGGGAGGAACGAAGTTTGGATCATATTTAGAGGCTGCTCTTGTACCCCTTACAACGTCCTTCGTGGCAGCACATCATCATCAGCATCATTCTCAACATTATCATCATCATCATCATCATCATCATCAGCTTCAGCAGCATCATGACTCATCCTCCTCCTAAAACTCCATCTTTATCTACCTGTCAGCTACCCCGTCATCGATTTCGAACGATGGTGGGTTTTGTAATCTCATGCAAATTTGGTCTTTTGGGGCTTAATCATTAACAATAAGGTGTGTGTGCTTCGTGTATTCGCTTTCCGTTCTCATTCCCCTTGTCGCAATGAGCATAGAAAGAAGGGAAGCACGATAGAGAACAAAGGAAGATACATACTACGCACATGTGCATTAAGGAGGAGCATACGTGGCATTTACATGACCATGCATGTGCATTCTTAGCGAAAGAGGAAAACTAAAAACCATGCAAACCATCCAGCTCTTAGAGTTTAAGTAATGCGTGGAAGGAGTGGCGAGGTAGGGGGGGGGGGGGGGGGGGTATGGGACGACCTGTGGGTCTAATTCGAATTTACGTAAGACTTTACACCAAGTGCAAATAGTGCGCAAGATAGAGACAAACAAACAAACGATGCCTACCGAAACCGAATTCTTACACTATACGGAACGACGGAATCGACCGATCGACCCTGGTACAAATGGCATCGGGCCTGGGCCTCCCCACACACTGATCGTATGCTCGTTGACGGATCGTCGTAGAAACGTTCCAATGGTACGGTAGCACGGTAAAAACGCATCAAATCGGAGAGCTGTCGTGTATGACAGATACCTGCCGCGATCCTCCCGCTCCTCCTATCTCCTCCCCTCACCTGGAAGTTACAAGCAGCACCAAAATAACTTATGCATTCTGTTCTATTACCGACTACCATACTCTAGCTGTATTAGTACCGTTTTACTGTTAGGTCAACAAATTCGTTCTCAAGATACAACATTTGTGTCGAAAGGCGAGTAGGTGGTAAGCGATCGAGCCAACGAGCCCCGGGATGGGAAGATGAGCGGGTAGGAGGGATGGTGGGGCGAGGAGCAGTGTGGCGGGATAATGTTTTGCAAGGCAGGGTGTCCCCTATTTGAGATCTCTTTACACCACCAACCCTGTCCCTGTTCCAGTGGGACGGTTGCGGAACGGGTCAAATCACCTTAGCGGCTTAATGGTAATCGATATATACGGCGGCGGCGGTGGCGGCATGGTATAAATTCCTGTTTTTTTTTTTGCTCGCTGCCACTACCTCTCCATTGTGGTGAAAAGCGAGAGCGAAGGCATCCTGGAACAATGGAGACGGCATTGTTTTGAATGTTTCTTATTTTTTACTTGCTATTTGTTCCGTGTACCCGAATTTGGTGAGGGAGTGTGCAATTGACTATCAAACTATCTGTTGCTGTATTGTGGCGATGCTCATTGCTGTATCCGCTATATGATATTGCGATGTCATCCCTAGTGGTCGTTTCGGACTAGCGTCCGATCGATGATCGATCCCGCTCGCTCTTAACCGTGTGTGATCGTATTTTTACTAGAATGTGATCTGTTCATACAGATGTTTTCGTTTTTCTTTTATTTACAACTTTAAAACAGTTTTCTGTTCTGCATTTTCGTTCGTGCCTTTTGTCTTTTCTAGTTTTCTTTTTTTTTCATGTATTTCTTTTAGTTTTGTTTTCCATTGAAACTACCAGCAGCACCATCGATTCCGTGATGGAGATTTTCTCTGTTTCAATTTGTTTTTGTAACATTCCTTCCTAGTGAAGCAATCCGTTTACCTCGCCACTGGTCGGGTAATGGTAGTGCCAGGTGGTGAAGATACATATTTGGAGAAGAAATGATGGTACCTTAGGACAAGGAGTACCTTTGAACGTTAAGGGAGGTGGGGTGCAAATTTCGCAATGACTGGACATTTTATATACTGAGTGTTTGTATTTGGTTTTGTGTGTACGTGTGTATGGATCTGGGTGTGCATTTTTAAGAGTGAGCGAGACAAAGCATGCATGTAGATCCTTTCAAATTCAAATGCGCCGAAATGTGAAGACAGACAACAAACCGTGATGCACCCAGAATTGTAGCATATTTGTAAGCAGATGGTTTAGAGATATATTATTATTATATATAACGATAGAAGAATGTATAATGAGGTATATTATATTATATTATTATTTGGGTAGAATCATTGCTATTCTATTATTACTATTAATAATATTATTATTATCATTATTACGCTGTTTTGTTGGAGACACTCGAGGAGAAATGGTTACATGAGAGAAGGAAGATAACTTAAAACACTAAGTGAATTGATGTTGCAATGAGGGGGGGAAACACGACAATTCAATTCACCTGATCATCCTCTGAGCCAGAGAGTAGAAAATAATAAAATCCATGAAACTCAAATGGAAACTAACAAGTTGCAATTCAAAGTAAATCCAGCTTCCGCAGCTTTTTTCGTTTCATTTTAAACATAGACTTTCAGCAAAAATTTAGCGTAAAAGAAAGAAATACTCATCCACACTGATCGTGAGTCTTTTGTGATCATGCGTTTCGCGTACATAGAAACCGTAGTAACTGATTATCTATGCACTTGTGCGTAGCCAGCTACGATGTCATGGCAAGCTACTACGATATACTTACCATACATGGAAATCCAGTGTGCCAGCGCCCAATATCACGGTGTTAGCCTGTGGCTACAACATTCACGCAAACACATGCGTGGCAGAGTGGTGATTGCTGCCATACACTACCCCTAGCTCTCGAGGATTCTGGATGTTATCTGTCAAGATCCAATAAGCAATTATTAGCGAACGTTTTAAAAACCGATAGAACGCGGTTTGTCTTGCGGATACTTCTTTATTTGAATCGACCCAAAAATTATACAGCGTACCTAACGGCATAGCGTCTTACAAAGGATACTTAGAGTTTCTGTATGCTGTTAAACTACTGCAACAGTTTAGTCTTTTACTCGATCAACGGTTTCCAAACTGTTGAGATGCTATGTGATGTATGGCCTCTCCCTCATTTACATCACGTGCGCTCACACATTCACGAACATACGGTCACAGACATGCAATTTCAAACACAGATTACAACTGACTTCCCTACAATCGGTTGACTACGCAATGATTGTTTTACGTTGTTTCCCCCCTTTCTCTTCATAGCCACCCTTCATTTTACCTTTGTCTTCTCAATGGTCGCCATGAAAAATCGATAAATAAAATTCAGCGAAAGAAAGATAAAAACCGATCTACACCCTATGCTATAAGGAAACCACAAAAATAGGGTTAATGTGTTCAAAAAAGGAGAAACCGGAGTTTTTTAAAAATC